>NC_056743.1:1530599198-1530719198 GCF_019279795.1 Protopterus annectens | reverse complement strand
TTTAGTCCTGCAAAGTTGTATTGTATTCTAAATGTTGCAGAAGTTAACTACTGAACTTGTTGGTATTGTGTAGTGAGCCATTAGTTGTTTTTGCTGCACCAGAACTGCTCCAGGGACAAGCCTTATGAAAATTTCCTTGTGAAGTATTTATCTTTTTGATGTATTTTAAAGCTGTTCTGCAGTATTTCTTAGTAATCGTTTAACTGTGCAACTATATAGATCCTTTCAAGACCCTTTTCCGCTGTAGCCTGGACTGTAGGTCAGAGATTGTGGACTGACATTTTAGAGCTCCTCTTCATGCTGTCTTTTTGGGATCTAGGTGGATATCAGACTACTTGGAGGAGCTACTAACAGTTTATTACAAGACTATTTGAGTCCCATAATAGTGAGACTGAAAGAAAATGGCTACTTAAATACAAGTCTGAGGTTGCTGCTTCTCATAAGTCTTTTTTTTCTCCAAGATATGATGATCTTATGTTGGCTTATACAAGTTTGGGAATATGGGGGCTTGCCCTGTCGTTGGGAGTTGTAATTGTCTTGCCCCTTCTGGGAAGAAACAACTTTAAAGGAGAACAGCCATGTTTGATGTTCATAACTACAGGAAAGCAATGAATTATTTTTCCCCATAATTCCAGTGATCCCATTTACAAATCCATTGCAGTAGAGAGCCAGGGGAACTAAATATAAATGCAGAGATGTTTTAAACTCTACACACAACCAGATATCCGTGTCAAACTTTGCATCCATAAGGAGATCTGGTTCTTGTAACTGGCAGAAGCATGTCTCTCTCTTATGCAGATTTTGCTCCCTTGTTTGCTGAATGTCTAGCCTCTTGCAACTCTGTGTACAGATATTCCCAGCACATGGGTGAGAGCCATCCGGAGGAACCATCATCTGGGCAGCTATAGAGGTAGTTTGTGACCTTATCAGCATCCCAGCTGTGGCAGTTTTGACACTGCCACGAAATGTCACTGGCACTGAAGGGTGTTTGAATCTGCCACTGCCAATCCAAAGTCAACTTATGGTACGGTACCATTTGTTACCCATATGTAAAGAGCAGTATGTCACTGGTTGGATTTAAATCCACCCAGGAGTGTGAGAGAGGCTAAAGGTTTTGGACCTGCTCCTCTTCCTCCAAAACGTCTGATGTCTAATAGCAGAAAAGTCTCGAGTGTCACCACTGATACCCCAAGAGGTTAAAAAAGTGCTTACAAATCCGATTCATTAATTAGCCCCTAGCTGTATAAAGCTGAGCTTAATGAAGATGTGTACTTCTGTCCTTGGTATGGGCTTTTCAGCATCCACTCAGACTGGACTACACACTAATGACTTACAGAGCTAAATCTTTGATAGTCTTTTAATGTCCCTTTCCCACATTAACAGCTTTTCAGACAAGTTATTTGTTTTTCATGTCCACACTGTTCCCAGGAAAGGGTGACAAAAGTTGTGCAATTCCCCCACAGCTTTCTTCCCAGCACATTAGTACTTGCCTGTACCCCTAGAATGTGGTTAGGTACCCAAACACACTAGCTACCTTGTCACTCATGATTTAGCCAAATACGATTTATCTAAATAATAGTAAAATATCTCACTTTTGTAGTATTGTCAAGCAGTCTGAATTCTGAAGATGGATGCCACAGTTTTGCCAGCTTTCAGTGCTAAAAATGCCCCATTCTTGGTTAATAAATACCACGCTTGAATGAGTAATACATTTCAGCATCAAGATAATAAATTTCTTGACACAGGAAAAAACAAAGTTGCATTTCAGTTAGAAGTTTCATACATTTTTATCCTTTAACCTGCTTTTCTCATTCACAGATGGTCACAAGGTTGCACATTTTTATGACACAAATCGTTATGGATGTCCCCAGAGATAATAGTAATTACATCGGGGGAGTCGCCAGTTATGCAGGAGGTAGATTGAATACAAATAGAGCTACTAAAATCAGCTTTATCACCAGATACACCAATGATAATAAAAACATAGTTTGCATCATTAATAAGAATTGGAAGGTACTTATTGCTGACCCCAAGATTCAGATTATAGTGGGAAATACTCCTTCTTTTACCTATAGAAACAGTAAGAATTTAAAAAGAATTTTATGTATTGAACACCATCATGATGAATTTAATAGCAGCATGACTAGGCACTATGATAGTTTAGGTACTTATCCTTTTAAAAAATGCAACATGTGCAAGTTTATTTCGAAGGAACAAGATTTTGTTCATCCTATTATCAACTATAGATTTAAATCCAAGTTTCATGCTAGCTGCGAAGATGAAAATCTTATATATTTAGCAACGTGCACATGCTGCTCAGCGTTTTATGTAGGGATGACCTCCAGGAAATTAAAAAACAGGATATACAACCACATATATAATATAAAGAAAAATAATCAACAGAATGCATTGGCAAAACATACAAGTAGTTTTAAAGATCATATTTTTGAGTTCAGAGTATTACAACTGATAACCAAAAACAAGAGAGGGGGGAATAACAAGAATCACTTAGAATCTATTGAATTGTGCTGGATTTTTAAATTACGAGCGCATATAGAACCTGGTTTAAACCAATTCATCAGCATCAATTCAGTATTAATAGCACATACATATTAAATAGTATCAGGAAATATGATAAGAATTATGTATATAAATATAAATATATTTTTATTTATTTATTTAGGATTATTATTTTTACTTTTACATGGGTTTTTATTATCTCCATGAATTGATATTTCTATTTTTATGAATTTATTTCATGATTTTCTTATATATATATATTATAGATATTCTATATATATTTTTATATATCAACATATGCATAAATAATGTTTATATATTTCTATATATTTTTACACATGTATCTATATATGTTTATATATTTTGTTGCATATTGTATAGAAACATATATATTTTTAATTCTATATGGCTTTAGGTCTTTCTTGATATAAGTGGTTATTATGAATGACTTGAACTAACAGCATCGTAACAGTCATTATGATTACTTGCCTGATTTAAATGAACTACTTGATTGAATTTAATTAAATGTAATTGGTTAGTATATTTAAAGACTGTACTGTGAGTAGTAAATGAAATCTGATGAAGCGTGCAGCGTTTGGCACATGAAAGTGCTCATTCTTGTCTACAATTAAACTTTGGAATTATATGTGCATCGTAGTGGTGGTCTTGTCCTGTATTTTCGTTATTTTTATGACACAGGAAACCTGCATACTGCAGATTAAACAGAGCTCAAACACTGATTTGCAAATGTGCTGAGATTCTGAAATAAGATGGACACTGCAGCACATTTTTAAATCCGTTTTTCTGTTCTGGCACCAGATCATCAGTGAGGGTTTTTCATTTAAGGCTCCCTTTCTTTGGTGAAGGATGCATTTCTTACATCAAAACGTGGGCTAATACACCTCTTCGTGTGTGTACATTTGCTTAGGAGGGTTACCACCTTCATGGCTTAAAACATATTTCTGGCAGAGATGTGTAGTGGTAAATCATGTCAATAAACTTGTACACCAAAGAGCTGTAAAAGTTAAACCTGTTATAGCTTAGTTCTGTCCTTTGATTGCAGAGCCTTTTCTGAATGATTAGATACAAAGCATACGGGAGTATTTTGTAATCGGTAAATAGTATTGAAAAAGTTCATGCAGGGGTGTTCATCAAAAACCCAGATAAATTTGGAGTCTGTCCATAAATGCTGTCTATTACAATGCCGAAAATTCCAGATATAGTTTTTGTGTAAAATTTCCCCATCTGTCTTTCTACATTTTAAAAACCATGCAGTCTGTTCATATAGGCAGGCAGTTGGTGCAGACGATTAAGGCTCTGAGTTGTTAATGAGCTTCTCCCAGCTGTCAGTGGTATAGGTTTTAATTCCTTCCACCTATGTCTGTTCTGTGACTGAGCAAGTCATTTAACCAGACTGAGCTCCTGATTCACCCTTGCAACTTGACAGTTGTGCAGAGTGGGCTTGATCAGTTAAATTGATTAAATATTACTGGCATCATTTCTGTTCAGATGACTTGATGTTTCTTATGGATGTAAACAGTTGCTTTCTGAGTTATTTTGAGGAATGTGAAAAGTCATTTGAAAAATATGATGAAATATGAAAAGGAAGTAAAAAATGGTATGGACAACACTCATCACTAAAACCATAAAAGTTAGAGTGCAGATATTGGTAACACTATTTATGCATCTAATGTTTCATTTGATGCATTGCATTACTTTTTAAGTCACTTGGTTTTCACACTGTTAATGTAAATAAGGAAATACAGTATATTTTCACAATGGTGAATAAACAACTTGCATAATTTCCAGTGTAGTGCACGTGCTGCTTTGGGCAGTGACTATATTTTCTGTTTCCATGTTGCTTCTCATTTATACATAGTAGAGTTTAACATGATAAACTGTGGTTGTTAGCTGTACTGTAATGCTTGCCACTTCCAAGGTGGTCTTATTGTGTTTCAGATCTTTCACTTCCCTTCACATTAATTATTTATTGATGATGCTTTCTGTTAGGGAAGCAACTGTAAACAATATGTTGATGCTCTGAGGACCCACAGGCATCAAGTGGGAATACACTGAAAAGTGGTAGTATATTGGCATTAGGTTTTGCCTTAAGTCACGTAATGATAGGTTGCATTTCACACAACTGTTTAAAACACTGATTTGCTTACGTAGCTATATCTTCATACTATCCACTGCTTTTGCTATCCTAAATCATCTGAAAGCTGTGCAGCAGTCTGTATAGACTGATCTTAATCTCATTCAGGTGATATTTTGTATTCATTTGTAACTTCCCACCACCAAAGGGATTCCAAGTAGTTTCTTCACAGTACTGTAGCAAGATGTCCATCTCGCTGCGAGCAGTTTCCATTAATAAAGATACAAGAGCTTCAACCCATCCTTCCTTTTCCTACTGACTCAAGCATGGACTTGACACAGTAAGCTTGCCTGCCATTCTGTTTACTTTTTCTCCAAAGATAAATTGGCTTTTTTTTTAAAGGCCCTGAAGAATCTGCCTTATAAGGTGATGTATTGTAAAAGACCATTGCATCACTGCACCTAGTCTTATCTACTTTCTTTTTCTTGTGTCTCATGCAGTTTGGCTTTGTCTTGGTCTGTTTTTCAGAAATTCCCATGTACGTTATTGTAAAAGTATGGGTTTTCAGAGCATGCCTCTTTCATCAGGTCACCAGCCTGAACTTCCATAAGCACTGACTTTGCTTGGAGAAAGGGAGCTTGGTAGTCATTTTTTTTCCAAGTGCTGTGGCTTTGACTAGGCCTGCCTGTAGGATAGCTGTAACAGAAGATGACTAAATGAGGGATCAAAAAGAGGGTCCTTCTTAGAAGCCAAGACAAGAGTTGCATATGAAAAGAGATGCTAAGAAAACAGGAGGTCAAAGAACAAGCAGTCAGCCTATGTAGAATTTCAGTGCATTTATGAGTTCTCTGCCCTTGCAGTCTGTGAGATCACTCTCAGCATGCAATGCTTGTGCATTCATTTGTCACACTTAATAACTTATAGTGTATCCAGAGAGGTTCCTCTCATCCCCACATCTATCCTTGGGTGTTTAGAAGTTTGACCTTGGGAGATCAAGCACCTTCATTCTCTCTCTACACATGATTGGTGTCTAGTCTGCTTCCTAAAAATCTTATAGCTGCAGCTATGAAGTCAAGTTTAAGCTTGGGGGTGTTATGTCTTTAACGTCTGTGTGGGCTGAGGACACTGGTAAAGTTTGAGCACTTTCCCATGGACCCTCTTCCTGATATATTTCCTTGGTTATACTTGCCACTTTAGACCTGCAAATTATCTGATGTCTTGTGAGACAATACTGAGCAAATGAGGCAGTGTATTGCTGTGGTTTAGCAGCTAATGCTGAGACCGTGGGTTTTGCAAGAATTCTCACTTTTATGTCACTTTTGGATTGTACTGCCTCCCTTTTAGTGGCCAGTGTCTCTTGTTCTGTCTCCTGAGCACTTGCTTCCTTCCTCATCATCTCAATTATGTGCATATGAGTTTCATATTTTTCTCCTTGCTTTTTCAGCACTTGGGTGTGGTATATCAGGGGGCCGAGGTCTCTCTAAGACAGGCAGGTGTAATTAATCTGTCTGCTGTCACTGTCTCATCCTTTCACATGACTTTTACTGTGGAGAAGTCATCAGTCTTGTAAGAGTGTTCTGTGGACTGGCCAGTTTTTCTACTTCTAGAAGAGACATAACCAAGATCTTGAAGAGGAGTAGGAGCTGGGTTCATTATGTTGAAGCCCGTCTTTACGGATGAAGTTTTTGAAGTGTAAAAGTACCTGATATTGGCACTTCAGGTTTAAGAGAGCTAAATCTTATGCATAAAACATTTGCTATGCATACACCCAAAGGCAGACATTTGTATACCATCCATTCAGCATAACGTCCAACTGGAATCTGTAGTTTGTTGCCTCACCCACTTTGAACAAGTAGTGAGGAGTTTTAGACCGGTTGAAAAGTGTCTTATGTTATGTTGGGCTTTTGAGAGTTTAGGTACTTGTGTCAAGTGTCCTAGTTCATAGGTTCATAGGTTCATACTAGGCTATCTGCCCAAGGGCATTTATAAGCCTAGCCCAGAGTTTTGTGGCTTTCGCCACCCCTTTAACTATGCCCATTATTTTGCTGTGCCTCTGTCAAGCAGTGACACTGAGGTAATCCCTGGGGTATATTTGCGATCTCCCATCCATTGGTCAAGATTTCTCTTGAACAAGGCCAGCGAGGTGCGCTGCCTCACATGTACCGGGATTTTGTTCCACAGCATAGGGAGTCTCTGGGTGATGAATCTGTCCCTCCAACACGTCCTATTAATAACCGTGTCCAGGTTTAAGTCTCCCGCCCTTGTAGTTTTGAGGGATCTAGATTTTTTGAGGTGAAGCATGTTCATCAATTCTGGGTTGGACATGGCCTTGTGTGTCAGGCACAGGTCACCTCTGAGCAAACGGTAAGCGACTGAATAGAGCTGGAGTTCCTTCAGTTGGGCAGCATAAGACATATTTTTGAGGCCCTTTATCCTTTTGGTGAGGAACTTTTGGGGCCTTTCCAGCTGCTGCAGGTGTCGGGTCAGATACATTCCGAATGGGGCATTGTACTCAATCATTGGTCTGATGAGTGATGAGTACAGGGGGACAATGACTTCCCTTGATCTAGATGTGAATCCCTTCATGATCAGGTGGGCAATGTAGAAGGTCTTCCTATCTACTTTGGCAACGTGAGTGTCAAACGAGAGGTTACTGTCAACCTGGGTCCCTAGATCCCTGATAACCTCTTCTGTGCTCAGTGGATTGCCACCTATATGGTAGCTAGGGGTAACCTTGTTTTTCCCAAGGGGTATGACTATGCATTTCTTGGCGTTTAACTTTAGGCCATGGCTTTGGCACCAGTTATCCGTTTCTGTGAGACCCTTCTGAAGGATATCCGTCTCAGATGTATTCTCGACTATGGCACCCAGTTTGCAGTCATCTGCAAATTTTGTTAGCCATAACCCTACTGTGTTTGCTTGTACTTCTGAAAAGTAGATGCCGAACAAGAGTGGGCCCAGGACTGAGCCCTGTGGGACACCACTTGTGACAGGCTTTGAGTCTGACATGGCGCTAGCAACTCTGACCCTGTGGGTTCTGTCACTTAGCCAGTTTGCAACCCATCTTGTGACGTATGGGTTTACATTTAAGCTGATGAGTTTTTCAATGATACCTGAGTGGGGTATTGTCGAAAGCCTTTGCCAGGTCGAGGTAGGCTGTGTGGACTGCCTTTCCCTCATCAGTGGCCTTGGTGACTGTTTCGAAGAAGTCAACCAAGTTTAAAAGGCATGATCTGCCTTTGACAAAGCCAAACTGGGTAGGATCCAAAGTCTGCAAGTCCCCTATATCTTTATTTATGAGTTCCATTATGATCCTCTCCATAGCTTTGCAGATCAGGCTTGTCAAGCTGATGAGGACGGTAATTTCCAGGGTCGGTGGAGGCACCGCCTATGTGAAGTGGGACCACTGTTGCCGTGCGCCACTCCTTGAGTATGTATCCTGAGGTGAGGCTAAGATTGAACAGCTGTCCTAACTGTGGGTTTAATTCCTCATTGAGTTCATGGAGCACACAGCCTGGGACACCATCTGGTCCCATGGATGCTGTGTTTTTCGCCTTGGAGAGAGCAGTTCTCACCTGGGCGTTAGAGATGTTTGGGGGGGCTACTATCCTCTGGTATAGGTATCTCTCCTTTTGGGGGGGAGGGGGGGAGAAGTTTGCACTGAACCTGTCAGCCAGTATGTTGGCTATGTCTGTAGGTTCCGTGATTTTTACATTTTGAACTAATTCTGAGCATATCTGGGAGTTTCCTCCCAGGTTTCTAACATAGCTAAAGAAGGCCTTATGATTGTCTTTTGAGTCCTTAGCGATTTTTCTCTCAAAATTTGCCTTGGATGATTTTATGAGAGCTCATAGTTTTTTACTTATGATGATCAAAGGTGTTTTACCTTTTAAGGATTTTGCTCTATCTTGTAGTAGCTTCCTTCCTTTTGTTGTAGAGCTTGTTTATGGCTGGGGTCCACCAGACTGGACGCTTGCCTTTGGTACAAAGAGTCTTTGTTTTGTTTGGGATTGCCTGATCCATGCAGTCCTGTAGGTGCTGGTAGAAGGCATTTGTAAGTGATTCAGCGGTTTGAGTAATGTTTTCCGCCGGCTCGGGGGCCTTAAAAGAGACCACACTAGTCTTTAGGAGTGTGAAGTCGGCTTTTGAGAAGTTCTTTACTGTGGTCTTTTTTATCTCAGGTGGGGGCGGGATGAGGACCTCCAGTGAGATTAGTTTATGATCTGATCTCACCAGTGAGGGATATACTTCCGGTGTTGAGCATTGTGACCCCATATTCGTGATGATGAGATCAAGTATGTTTTCACCTCTTGTGGGGATAGTGACTAGTTGTTCCATGGCATTTGAGTTTATGAACTCTAGGAACCTTTGGGCTAGAGTGTTTGAGCTTGAGTAGTGATCCCAGTCTATATTAGGGTAGTTGAAGTCACCTAATATGATGGTGTTTGGAGATGCATTTATCCCTTCCAGTGTTTTCACGAAAGCTATGTGAGGTTCCTGAGTTTGGGAGGGTGGCCTGTAACATGCTACAAATTGCAGAGCAGTCTTGCCTATGGTTAATTGCACCTGGATGGTCTCCGATGCATCGTGCGTTGCCACCAACCTTGAGGTGTGGGTGTCCTTGATGAATATGGACACCCCCCCTCCTTTTTTGGTGGTGTCCGGATTTTGGGGCCGGAACGCATGATATGAAGTATAGCCTGATAGTGCTGGGGTGCTCTCAGGAGCCTTGAACCAGGTTTCCGTCACAGCACAGACATCAATGTTCTCCATACTGAGAAGGGCCTCGAGTGCGTGCATCTTGAGGTTGAGACTTCTGGCACTGAGCAGCATTACCCTTAGTTTTTTTCCTTTATTGTGTTCTAGGGTGGTAGGTTTAGAATTTGAGCCTCGCCTAAAAAAGGCACTATGGGGGTGGCAAGAGCCTTTGCCAATATCCGGAAGCCCAGGGGTGACAGGTGCAAGCCATCCCTTGCGAAGCAGCGTGGCTTGTCCAGCATGTCATCCCAGGCAGACAGACATTGGATCCCCTTTGAATGACACCAGAGTTTAAGCCAATTATTAAAGCTGATCATCTTGTCTCTGTATTTTGGCATCATTCTTGGTGAAGGTTCCATTACTCATTGTAGTGTAGTAGAATGAGCATTACTCATTAGTGGGTCAGCCAGTAGAGAAGTGAGCAGAGAGGTTTTTGTTTGTTTGTTCATTCATTTATTAACTGAGTAAGTGAATGGGTTATCAAGGAATTTTTTTCAACTGTACCCTGGGCCACAAGTGTAAGTCATAAGGATGGATTTTACTATACACAGAGGACACTTGAGAGTAGCCAGTTCAGCCAGCATGTTTTTGGGAGGTAAGGAAACAAGAGTTGTGAAGAAAACCCACACCTACACAGGGCGAACATTCAACTTTCACAAAGTGTAGAGATTAGAATATATAGATAACGTAAATTCAGGTGTGGGCTAAAGGCCCATTAGCCTGCCAAAGTATGAAGTCTGTTAGATCTATGTAAGGAGACTAGACCACTTTTAAAGGCTGCTAGGTTTTCGTATTTTCTAATTTCTAATTGAAAGCTTGTTCCATCTATTCAGAGAACTGTCTGGTAGAAATTTTGTTTCTGGAAAAAGTTCTTAACAGGAATTCTCTGTACTGTTTCTGCATAGACAAGTGCATCAACAAAGGTAAGTATCATTCCAACATTTGTATACAGTGAATTCCCATCTTATCCTTTATGTGACTAAGTAAAGGTTCGTTGAGCTTGCAACCCTGGAGCTGTGAGGCAAAGTCTAGATTCTGTAGAAAAGAACTTTAGTATAGGCTGTTTAGCAGGATTGTATAGAGACCAATGTACTGTTGTGCTGATGGAGTTGCCAGAGGGTCAAGTGCATGTCAGCCATTGATGGCATGGCTAAGGATTTCCAGTGTAGTAGAATGAGCTTTGCAAAGTTGTTCTAGGTGCTTCTTATGAACCTGTTAGGAAAAACAGGAGTTCCAGAAGAGGTGAAAGGACCTTTCAATGATGGAACATTTTTCCACTGTTCCATTCCTTCCAGCTTCATTTTCCTTAGCTAGGCCAGCCCTCATTTCCAATGAAAGAAGATCCTCCTTGGGTGACAGCAAAAACTGTTATAGAGTACGCAGGTTTGCCTCATCCTTTGTCATATAGGTTCATAGGTGTGTACTAGGCTAATGGCCTTGGAGCCTTTACAAGCCTAGCCCATCGGATTACCTTGGCATTGTGCCACCCGACCTTACTTCCTAGTGCCTCTGTCGAGTAGAGCCACTGGAGTGATCCCCGGGGTGAATTTTCTATTTCCCATCTACTCATCAAGATTCCTCTTTGAAGAGGGTCAGGTGCTCTGCTTGACGTGTATGGGAAAGTCTATTCCATAGCATGGGCAATCTCTGGGTTATGAACCTGTCCCTCCAGCATGTTCTGTTGATTGTGGTAATGAGTTGAGGTCTCTGGTGTGTGTGTGTGTGTGTGTGTGTGTGGTGCGGAGGGATTGGGATTTCTTTAGATGTAGCATTTATAACAGAGCTGGGTCAGACATAACTTTGTAGGTCAAGCAGAGATTGCCTCTAAGTAGGCGATATGAGACAGAGAATAGTTAAGAGTTTTTTTTTAGTCTGTCCATACAGAACAAGTGTTTAAGGCCTAGGATCCTCTTTGTGAGGTACTTTTGTGGCCTCTCCAGTTGTTGCAGGTCTCTAGTGATGTACATGCCAAATGGGGCATTGTACTCTGACTGGCCTACTGAGGGAAGAGTGGAGGGAGACAATGACCTCTTTCTTCCTGGTTGCAAAACTTTTAGTAATGCAATGTGCCACATAGGCCTTTCTGACCACAGTGGCAATGTGGTGGTCAAAAGAGAGGTTGCTGTAACTTGTATTCCTAGATCTCTTATAACGCCTTCTATGTTCAGTGGACTACCATCGATGTGGTAGTTCAAGGGAACCAGGTTTTTCTCAAGGGGATGATGACACATTTTTTGGCACTGAGCTTAAGGCCATGGTTCTGGCATCAGTCGTTGGTCTCATTGAGGCCTTTCTGTAGGATGTCAACATCACTTGGGGAGTTAATAATAGCTCCCAACTTGCAATCGTCTGTGAACGTTGTCAGTCAGAGTCCCTTCGTGTTGGCCTGGGCTTGAGAAGTAAATACCAAACAGGAGAGGACCCAGGACCGAACCCTAGAGGCCAGAACATGAGTAACCACTCAGCTGGCTTTTTCTTGCCAGGAGCTGTCATCACAGACTTGTAAATCTTGGAATTTGTTGGAGCTACTTGATGTGTATTGAAGACTGTTCCAAGCTTGAAAAGAATCAGCAGCTTCTACTTTTACCATTTTTTCATTCTGAAGAAAATGGAGTATTTCCATTCATCCTGTAGCTGTGTATAGTTTTAATGAGTTATGAGTTGGTCAAATGTACTGGATCTTGATTGAAGACTCTCCAGTCTGTAATACCTTGTGGAATCCTGACAGCGTTGTTTGGATGTTTAATAGCTGCCTTTTGGTATGTCAGCATTTGGGAACTGAGCAGGAGAGTTCAGTGTTTTGCATTATGCAGCAAGTCACTTCAGATATGCATGTTGCCTTTTGGCCTGTTATTGTCTGATCTTTTCCCTTCAGAATGCACAATAATGTTTGCTGCAGTGTTTGATGTTATGCAGTAGAAGGCCCCTTCAGGATGCTCCTTAGGTAAAGCAGTGTGTTAACCTTATTTGGTTGTTTTTGAGCGAGACTGTATGCCTCAGTTAGCATTCGTTTGCCATATCAAATGCTTTCTTCTCCCACTGAGTGGAGCTTGACCTGTATTCTTGTTACTTAGCTTCCAAAGTAAGACAGAACAGGAAGTCCTGCTTTTGTCATCCTAGTGAGGATGAAAACATGAATGGAAAGCTTGCAGTCTTTGTCATCTTGGACACATAGTAGCTAGAGTCTTCATAGTTCCTCAGTGTTTACTGTGTGGTGATCCATTCATATTTTTAATCCCCAGAGGAGAATGTCTTAGACAAATCCAAAAAAATTAGGACAACTGGCTAAAATCAAGGACACCTATGTTGCATGAGTACATATATTTGATGAGGTGGTGTGATTATATGCAAGGTACAGTAAATGTTTTAGTTTGTTGCAGATTACTGCAGGCTCTTAACAAATATAGCATTATTGAGTTATTTGGTGGGAGAAGTGATCTCTGATGACACAGATACTGTGAAGTTAATGAATACTAACAGTGCAAAAAAGCTGCACATAACAGTAATTTGCCATCAGGTAAATTTTACTGCCCCATACAAACCTTTGCTTTCTTTCAGTGTACAACAGAAAGCAAATCATGCTGCACTTACAAATATACTGTGACAGATGTACGGTCTCTCACAAGATAATGCAAAACATAATGCGTTTGTGCTTTATCATATATACTGGTTATTGTTCACTGCCAAGTATTTTGATGTCCAACCCCTTTCTATACATTCTACTGTGCTTTCTTCTTTGTGTGTCATAAAGAATCATTTCACACGCAAGTTTTAAATATAGTACAACAAAATGTTCACTGTATGTGTTCCTTATAAAAGCATCATTGAATTTAGTGCTTTTACAGAGTTTGTCATTTCTGCCTTAATCTTGCAAATCATGCTGTCTAGTTTCTATGCTTCAGTGTTGAAGTGTATGTAGTACTGTGTGAGTTTCTGAAAGTCCGTATTTGTTTCTGGGCTGTGTTTCACGTTAAGTAATATGGTATAATGAAAACTAATCAAAGTTGCCCTCACCAGCAGTGAAGAAGGCGTGTGTTCTCCAGGCAGGATCATGCAAAGTGCTGATGTTCTTAAACATAGGGTTGTTGAATTGGGAGTTTTTTTATTTTCATATTTTTGCTAAGGGATACAGCATAAAACTATTGTACTTCCTGGGAAAATTTCCACTGAAGCACTCTAGCTGCAAGGTTATTTACTTGTTCATTCAGCCTTAGCGACAATCTGAATGTCAGTCTCCGGGAGGATATTCTCAGTATTTTCTAGAAGAGTGTCACTATCAGGCAAATTTTAAAGCACTTGCTTAACTTCAGGTGGTTTAATTAGTCTGCTGCTGTGGAGCTGCTTGTGTTCCTTTAGGTCAGTCTGTAGGATCATCAGTTGACTTACCTTTGGTCACTATCTGTAAATTGAAATTTTGCATTAGTTCCACAGCATGCTGTAGAAAATGAAATTCTGGCTTCATTTTGTGATTTTGCATTCTGGCTGTTATGACTCAGGCTTTAATCAGAAGATAAAAAAATGTCCTTAGGGCAAGTCATATGTCCAGCATTATTTTCATCACTTTGAGATTTTAGCCACACTAACTTAGAGAGGGTCTGTGTCAGTGTGCACAGCAAGACAGACTTTTTTTGGCGTCTGACACTGGTACTGCTAGCGAAATGACAGCAGATGTCATTCTACAGGCAGGGCCATTGTTTTTACACCTAATTTGATACATAAATTGTCTTTGTGTTAGACATAGCCCATGCTAAGTATATGGTGGTTAAGCTTATTTAATTGTGACAGAACAGAATTTCATTTTGCTGATCATGAATGCAGCATAATCAGTGGACGATGCTGCAGTATTGCTGAAATATTTTGCCTTTTCATTGTTCATCAACTCGGATTCACTTAGCTTGGGAATTTCCTGACACACAGACATTTTAGGAATCTAACCATATTTTATCCTATAATTTGATCCGAAAAGTCCAGTTGTCATGGCAAGAGGTTAATCACAGTACTTATTGCTGTGTTTTTTTTTCTTATTACAGACATTAAGCCAACTTCCAGTGCATTGCTATCATATCTGCCTGATATTTAGATCCTAAAACATCTCTTGCAGTACATCCTGCTTTTTGATGCTACAGTTCATTTTAACCATCTCTGGGTCAGTACAGTATTCTTTAGAGGAGTGAGTTTGTGGTCCCTAGAAATTAACAAAGTTGTGCTCAGCCATCAGGGTGACCAGAACCACTTCTGCTGCCACATCTTTCTTACTCACTTTGTTGTGAGCCGAATAGATGTTTGTTTTCCTACTAGATGCAAGTGTCAAATTCCCTGTTTGCTTATCTGTATGTGATGTTTTGTGGCCTGCAGTATTTGTAACAGATCTTACAAAACACAAAGCTGGGGCTGCACTTTGTTTTCATGGCTCATTTGTTTAAAAATTACAACTTTTCTGATGTAGTATCTGTTCAAATACATAAACTGAATTTTTATTTGTTAGAAATTGTATGGCTGTGTTTCAAGTGTTTAAATTTTTCTTACCCCACTTGATGTGTTTTACTTTAATACCATTAATGTGCTCACAAGATGTATTGCCGTCACTAAATAGGAGGTAATGTAGGTATTGTGTAGCAGATGCTCAGAATAAGTACTAGCACCTTTAGTAGATGGTACAGTTTAAAGTTTGGGGTTGCAGCAATTTCTTAGCCCTTCTAATTTTTTGGACATTTTGAAAGGAAAACTCGACTGGCTGCAGTATCTAGCATCTGTAATTGGGGGACTCCCGTGTTTGAGTCTGATCTGTAAAAAAGTGCAAATGAAAGTTAGTGATAGAAGCAACAGCAACATTATATCAACCTGTATCCTTTCACCATCATCTGTACATTCCAACACTTGGGCTTCCCAAATTGGAGGAGTACAAAATCTAATGAGCTGGCAGAAGATGGTGTTTGAGCCACCAGCTAGCTTATCTGGCCAACTTTTAAGTGCAGCATATGGTAAGCTTCAACGATACTAGCCACAGATGTGATGAATTTATATGATAAATGCAACTTTTTGTTTGCTTGTCACGTGATATGGTGCATCTCCTGTCCGTTTCATGCAAGTCAACCATCTTACAACCTTAAAATGTGTGGCTGCTGTTTTTATTTGTTCACACACCCACATTAGAACTGATGCCCAAAAATGTAAGTGTATGATAAATCACAAGTTGTTTGGTACTTTCCCATTTTTGTCTCTGGAAAGCAGCAAGGGTCTATTTTTTTTGTGCTTGTATATTTTTTTCCATGTTCTGTAGTAGAATATATTTCCTAGAGCAGCAGGCAATGAGAATGCATTACAAAATTTAGTATTGCAGATGGGTGAACCACATTAACTTACCTGCTTGATATATGAGCAGGTGTGAGCAAGTCTTGTAAAGTCATTTTACTGATCACCCATGGGTTACTCTTTGGGTAACACATTTCTGCAAGGCCCACTCCTAGTATTAAAATAAGACCGTTATCACTTGTTCACATCTGGAAACAACCAAAGAGAACTGCATAGAGCTAGCTTTTGTAAGGCCAGCAAAAAGCAGTAATCTTAAGACGCAAACAAGAAAGACTAAAACTGTTCTCTCCTCAGAAGTGGCTTTCGTGCACCCAAAGGTGCTTTGTGCTTCATTGTTACCTCTTCACAGCAGTATTTCCAATATTCTGTCTCATGGTATCCTGCCCTGCACTTACCATAACTGCTGTTTCATCCTGTTAAGGGTGTCATGTTGAAATAATTTTCTTTGAATCAGGTTTACAGTTTAGCAATTGTCAGTATTAAAAATCTCCTTAGCTTGTTCATAGGTTCGTATGTACTTACTAGACCACTGGTTTTGAAACTTTGCAAGCTGGAGGACCCCTTTTATAAAGGAAATATTTTGGTGGACCCCTATATTTTGGATTGTGTTTTAGACTGATATTAATTAATAGCAAAAAAAACAGGCAAAAGTCCAAGGGGTAAAAGCTGTGCTTATAAAAACAGTCTCAACAAATCGAATATATATATATATATATATATATATATATATATATATATATATATATATATTAGTCTATGAAGTCAATAAATGTAATTAGAGTGCAATTACTGACTTTTGTTCTTTAGCATTGCTCCTTAATTAGTTTAATTTTATGAATTCTCTAATTGTTGAACTAATTATGATGTGTCTGTTTATAATTGGAAGCTTATGTTTTTAAATGGAAATCTGTTATTCACTCAGTTGTGTGGTCTGATGAAGCATTGAAGTGAAAGCGCTTACCTCCTGAGTGCACTAATAATAAAATACTTTTTATATTCAATACGTATTGACTGTTTGCTGGATTATATAAGCGGTGGATTGATGAAGTAGTATATGAATTGAGACGTGGCAACGCTGTTTAATTTATTTATTTATTTCCAGTTTGATAACCGGGGAAGTCCACTGGGCTCGAAAGCCCGTTTTCAGTGGAGGCCCGGGGAGAAAAGCTCCATATTAATAATACATTACACACATAACACTCTGTGTTATAGCAGGATAACACCTTTAACAATTTCTAAAAACATAGTACATTTGGCAGTATACGTAAGACATTAATATTTTTATGCGACTGTATTGTTAGCATAGAAGAGAGATATAAGAAGAGATTATACATAGATCTTGAATGCAAGAGAAGTAAATCAGGGGAGAAGTGAAGGAGAAGCAAGGAATTTGAGTAGAAGAGATGCCAGGAGGAAGATAAACAAAAAAAAGACCAGTTAGACTAAGATACATTTTAGGTTTGAGTCTAAAAGTACATCTTATGAAAAAGGCAAAAGATACATTAGTAAGTCTAGACATGTATGTAGGCAGGGGGGAGGAGAAGATATAAAAAGGAAGAAATAAGAGTTTAAGCAGGGGAAAGAGAGGAGATAAAGAAGTAGAGGGAGGGGAGCTGAGGAGAGAGTTTGAAAGAAGGGTCAGAGGGGGGAAAATGGAACAGAGATATATTAAGATCTAGGTAGGAAGTATACAATTACATTTCCAGTTTTGGAAGAGGTGAGAATGGAGAAGAGATTTGAATTGTTCATAGCTTGTAGTGAGTCTTAGAAGGGAAGGAAGCAAGTTTCATTTTTTTGCTATAGTATAAGAAAGTAGGAGGTGGCCAGGAGGTCGTTTGGGTTTGTATACTGAAATAAGGTTTTGGTGACTAGATCTTAGGGGCCTGAGAGGAGTGTAGAAGGGCAAGATGTTAGATAATGCAGGACAAGCAGTGGGTTTGAAAATTAGTTTGTGTGCAGTAGTAAGTTGGAGGTAATCCAGGTGATTAGGGAGTTCTAGCCATTGGAGAATACGGAGGCAGATTCAATGGCGTGTCGAATGGGTGGAGTTAGTAGCGAATTTGGCGATTTTGTAGTAGCAACTTTCAAGTTTTGAGGAGATAGAAGCGGTGAGGTTGGTTAGAAGAGGAGTACCATACAATAGAGAAGGGAGAAGGTAGGTAGTGGCGAGTGTTTGTCTTGTAGTTAAAGAAAGTTAGCATTTCTGTAAAGCATACAGAGCCTTCTGATGGGGTTTTTTTATGTTTAGCTGAATATGAGTATTAAATGTCAGGTGTTCATCAATGGTAACTCCGAGTAATTTTGCATTATTAACAACGTCTGTTTGTGACTGGGACAGGCTGGAGATTTTGAAAGATGGCTTATCAAGAGGCAGAGCTTTTGAGGGGGAGAAGAGAATGATATGGGATTTATTGGCATTAAGGGAAAGATGGTTTTGAAGCATCCAATTTTCTATGGTTGTGAAGGCCAATTGGGTTTTGGCTTGGAGCTCGGGAAGGCTAGGGGCTGAGCAGATAACAGTGGAGTCGTCTGCATATTGCACAATTTGAGAATGAGGAATTGCAGAGTGGAGATTGTTGATAAAGACATTAAAGAGCAGAGGTCCGAGAATAGAACCCTGAGGGACTCCGGTAGGGGTAGGTAAGAAGTTCGAGGTACCTGTATTCCATTTCACCACTTGGGATCTATCTGAGAGATAACTTTTGAACCAAGAAAGGGAATTGTGGGAGAGATTGAGGTTAGAAAGGTGGTTGAGAAGGAGTGTGTGGGATATTGTGTCGAAAGCCTTGGAAAGGTCAAGAAGAACAGTGGAGACAATTTCTCCAGAGTCACGGGCATGGTTGACAATGTCTAGGAAAGAAAGGAGAGCAGTTATGGTACAGTGGCCAGGCCGAAACCCATGTTGAGTAGGAGTGAGGAGTTGGTTAGTGAGGAGGTGGGGCATGAGTTGCCGGTGGATACATTTTTCAAGGACTTTCGAAATTGGGGAAAGAATGGCTATTGGGCGGAAGTTAGAAATGCTATTATTTTTGCCTCCTTTATGAAGGGGCAGAATGTGGGCAGCTTGCCAAAGTTTGGGAACATAAGATTCGTGGATGGATCTATTGATGAGAATGCTGATAGGTAGGGCTACGCCATCGGCTGCAAGCTTGAGAAAAAGTGATGGGATATTGTCGGGGGCATTGGAGCATGGTTTGAGTTTGGAAAGAAGTTTTTTGATACTGGTGGTAGACACGGGTTGTAGAATGAAAGTGGGAGGGGGATTATGGGAGCAGGATTGAGGTGAGGATGGTGAAGAAGGCTTTGGGTTTGGGGTGGGGGTGGAAGAGGAGAAGGATTTAGTCAGATCAGCTATGGAGCTGGTAAAAAAGGAGTTGAAGAGAGTTGCAATTTCTGTGTCAGTCTTGTTGTCATCTGGACAGGGATTGGATTTAGTACCTGGGTGTAGGAGGGAATTGATGGAATTCCAGAATTTTTTGGGATTGTTAGCGAGGGTAGACTAGTTTGGTGTAGTATGATTTTTTTATCAGTTATAAGTTTTTTAGTAAGATTGCGTAGTTGCTTAAATTGAAGGAAGGAAGCTGGGTTTTTATTTTTATTGTATAGTTTCCAAGTTTTGTCTCTTTGTAGCATTAGAGTTTTAGTGTCCTTAGTTAGCCAAGGAGCAGTGTTGTGTTTTATTCGTTTTGTTCGAGGGGGGGCTTGGGAGTTTAGGATTTTAAGGAAGGTAGAATTGAAGACTTCTAGGGCTTCATCTAGGGGAAGAGTTTTTAGTGAATCCCAGTTTGTAAGTTTAAGTGTTTCAGAAAATACAGAAGGGTTAAAATTAGTTAGGTTACGTGAGTGGGCATATTGATGTTTGAGTGGGAGCTGTTTGGTAGTTCGGTTAATAAAGGCTGGGAGATGATCACTTATTGAGTCTGGTAATATACCAGAGTTGGATATATTGTTCGGGTGGCTGACTAGAATCCAGTCCAGGATGGGGCCTGGAGGGTTATTTTTGTTCGGTCTGGTAATGTTGTTTATTAGTTGAGTAAAGTTATAAAGATTGATAGACAGAGAGGAAGTTTTATTATTAATTGCATTCCAATCCATATTGACATCACCTAGAATGTAAGTCTTATGCTTGATATTGTTTGTGGCCCAAAATGGACTCTGCATGGTAGCTGTTGCTTTATTTTTCGATTTGATATTAATTAATAATTAATATAAATAAAGCATACATTGCGTTTGGGTCAAAGCCCCCCCTCCCCCCCAACACATGCAACTATTTCTCTCCATTTGCCATAAACACTGTTCAAAACTCTGTGTGCATATGTTTTCTGCTTTACTTCTACAATGATTACAGAGATTTGGATTTAATTTAAAAATTTTATTTCAAATTTTATAGCACAAACACTGTTAAACAAAGCAATACAGTCTCACAATGAAAACAGACTTTATATTAAAACTTATGCACACAACTATGCACAAACCAAAATAAATAAGAGTGAAGGCATTGTTGCCAAAACACTAAGTCTGTGATTAAATCTTATTGAGTTTGCAGATATCATTTTAGCATTAAAACTTCCCTGCCTTTGAAACTCTCATTCAAAGAAAATGCATCTGCCCAGTGACGGATTGTTTACCTTTGGGCAGTTTTCAAATCATGACCTCCTTGCACACATTTTTAGAACCATGCAAAAGTTATTTTCTTCACCTCCCTGATTGTATTAAGTTGTATCCCTTGTATAATATAGCACCATTTAGTGTGTTTTAAATTTATAGTTTGGAGCAGTTTTTCAGTAAGCAATGAAACAAAACATATGAACTAAGAATGGCAAGACTGCCCAATTCTGAACATTTCAACCATAAAAGTCCACTCAGACTTCTGTCAATACAATCCACCAATATCAGTCAATATGCATAATCTCTTCAGAAGTCATCTGAATAATTCCACATTAAAGAGAACTGTAACTATTGAAAAGATTGCTGTTAGCAAACAACTTTATATTTCAGTGTTTCATCTATAAATTCAGTGCCTGCTGCCCTTGAAAAATAAAGTGACTGTTACATTAAAAAATGGTAAGCAGGTAATATTGCAATACGCCAGGGCATGGATGGCAAACTGAAAACAGGTTCATAGTTACTTACTCAGGACTGCAGCACACCACCTCCTTAAAATGCAACACAGTATCAGCAGCCCATCTACATGCTGTGGGGGAGTAGAACCCACAGCCTTCTGCATCAAAACGCAAGTATGCTACCTGTTGTGCCACTAACACTGCTTTGAAATTCTATCCCACAATAGTGATACCGTTTGCTAAACAAAGTGGTTGCACATTATAAACAACTCTTCCCTTTCTCAGTTTCTCGAAAATGCATTTGAAACTAAATTTTTTGTAATGCACCTGAAACTCAGTTCCTTGAAATATGCAGTTTGGTAGTTGAGGTAGGAATTCAGGCTCTTGTTTCTCGTAGCTAAGGTACAGGGTTTGAGCCCAAGCAAATTACTCTCCACATGCTAACCATAGTTAGGGCATTTCGCTCTGTCTCACACACACATCTCAACTTCTTAGTGCAAGAAATCTGGACAAAGCCTAAAATAATTAGGGGCATATTATAATATTGCTCTCATGAACTTAGAAAATTACTAGAATAACAGGATTTGTGTTAGTATGTATTTTTCTAAGGATATGAAGTCTAAAATGTTTGTCATTTAGCAACTTCACTCCTTTTTATGAGGAACAGACTAAAATATGGGGCAAAACTCTGGACATTCTGTAAAAATCTGGATAGTAGAGGGGTATGCTAACCTACCTCTTACACGCACACACGTGCACACACGCACATGCACACACGCGCACACACACACACACATACACACACCATACCACTCAAGCTTTTAGTGCAACAAATCTGGACCAAAGCCCCTCATAATGGAGGAGACACTGGCCCAAATCTAGGGACATGTTTTAAATATTGCTGTTATAAACTTAGAAAGTTGCTAGAATAACAGGATTTGTGCTAAAATGCATTTACTGAAGGATGTGAAGTCTGAAACTCAAATGCGTGTCATTACTTAGTCTTAATAACTTTAATTGTCCAATGATTTGTCAAAAAGATAATTTTTATGAGGAGCAGACTAAAAATGTAAGGCAAAAATGTGGACATTCTGCAAAAATCTGTACAGTTGAGAGGTATGATATGCATACACCCCCTCCCTCCCTCTTACAACCCCACACATCACTCAACCTCATAGATTAGACTAGAGTAAGAAATCTGGACAAAGCCACAAATAAAGGGAGGACAAAATCCCAAAAATCAGGACACCTTTTAACTTAGAAAGTTGATAGAACAAGTTTTGCATCATTATGAATTTTCTGAACTTAAGATATGAAGTCTCAAGCTCAAATGTCTGCCATTATTGTCTGACTTCAGTCCTCAGTGATTTGCCAGAAAAATGCTATTTTATGAGAAAGACCAAAAATATGCGGCAAAAATCTCTACATTCTGTGAAATCTGCACTGGATTTATTCAGGACTTGCTTAATAAATTTAAAAAAAAATATATACATTGAGGGTCTCTGAACACTTGCTCCTGAATTGCTGGAAAAAGATCATCAGGATCAGCTCTGCAGTACCGACTTTGCTTTGCTGGGTAGAGGTGCGTGTCCCTGCACCCAGCCTACATCCACCACTCTGAAATGGAGGGAGCAGAACATTTTAAATTTCCTTCCAAGTTCCAACTGCCAGGTGGAAAACAGAGGGCAGTCAAGCAGCTGCTCATCCTCTACTGCAAATGTGGAAGTTATTAGTTCGTCTTCCGTTTTTAACTTGAGGCAAGCAGCTGCTTACTTAGCCACGAACACAAATTAAGCTGCTCAACTGCAAACATGGAAGTGTCTTTTTGTTTTGTTTTGTTTTGCTCCTATACTGAGGGTAAGCTGCGTAGTCGTAGTGGGAAATTAGTTTTTCTTTCATTGTTTTTTTTTTAACCACAGCAAGGTCAGGCATCAGGATGCGTGAACCTCTAGAAATGATGATATGGACCCCCAGGGGTCTGCTGACCATAGTTTCGGAATCGCTGTACTAGACTATTGATCTGTGAGGATCTTTTGAAGCCTAGCCATACATTGCTATGAAGTTTTTATCCCTTGTATTTTAAATACAAATAACCCAGAGATGAGTAGAACATTTACTTGTTGCCCCTGTCCATGAGGGACAGTTGTGCTAAATAGGAGTGAAGTTGCAGTTATTTCTCAAGATTGTTTGAATAGTGCTTTGCTTTGTATGGAGAGGAAGACTATTCCAAAGAAGCAGTTTTCTCTGTGATACGTATCTGTCCCTCAAACATTTATTTTATTTACATTGCAAAACAGATTTAGAACTCTTGAATGGGTGTTTATGCCCCCCATTGGACTTGATTTGCAGTAGGTTTGACAGGATAGGGCCTGTTGAGGCTCTATATGTAAGGCAGAGATCACCCCTCTAGTTTGTATGCACCAAGAAAAGGGATAAGACTTTGAGGCAGTCTATCTATTTTGTAATTTAGGCCCATGAGTTTCTTACAAAGATTTTGTAGGTTTTCAGTTTCTGTCAAATGTTTGGTCAGATACATACCGGGGGGACCATTGCTCATTGCTCTACCTGATGAACGCAGATTAAAGTGGAATGATCACTTCCCTGGACTTGTACATTATACCCTTAGTAATAAGCTGTATGATGAAAAAGCACTTACAGTAGCGGTTACATAGTGATTGAAGGACTGTCTACATAGGTTCCCAGGTCCCTAACTACTGGATCAGTTTTCAGGGGTGTTTTTTCAGTGTGATAGTTACAATGAACTGTTTGCTTGCTGAAGGATACTCCTGTACATTTCTTGGTATGCACTTTTAGTTCATGGTTTTGACACTGTTGTTCTGGGAAAGTCCCTGCTGGAGTTCCTGGTGCTTTCTGTAGAGTGTGATGGCACCATGGTTGCAATCATCTGCAAATTTGGACAGCCATAAATCCTTAACAGTAGTTTTGACCTCCAAAGAGGAATGGGTTCTGTTTGTGAACCAGTTTGCTATCTAATGAGTTGCATATGGATTAACACTTAGCTGGGATAGTATATCTATGAATGCCTTTATAAGGTCTAGATATGCAGTGTTTACTGATTTGCCCCTTAATCCATTGCTTCAGTGACTTTCTCAAAGAAGTCAACCAGGTTAGGTAGGCAGGATATGCCCTTAACAAATCCAGACTGGCTTTAGAGTTTGTATATTACTTATGTCATTATTTATTAATTCCATAATGATCTTTTCAATAACCTTACAGGTGAGGCTGTTCAGACTTGTGGCTTTGTAATTTCCCATGTCCATTATGCCCAACACTTGCTGTCCTCCATTTATCTAGCGTGAAGCCTGTTTGAAGGCTGATATTGTATAGCCTTTGCAAGGGGACTGATGAGTTTTGTTTCAAGATGGTCAGTAAACAGCCCCATAGAAGGCAGTATTTTTGTTTTTTTATAATGTCTTGAGGACTTATTCATAAAAGATTAGATGGTGGTGCGTGTATGCATTCTGGGAATTTGGAGGGTGAAGTTACAGATAGATGTATCTGCTAGAAGATTGGCTGTGTCTTGCAGGTCCAAGTATGTGATAACCGTGTACTGTTGGCTTTGTACAGTTCTGGGCATAGTTTCAAACATAGTTAAAGAAGGCTTTGTGGATGTCCTTTGTATGTGTTGCAGTTTTTACCTCTTATGTGGCTTTGGTTGATTTGATCAGGGTCCCTGACTTCCCTGATACGTCTAACAAAACCATTTTTTTTGTTTGTTTCTTGAGTTGAATTTTTTTTTAATGTGCGATGAATTTTTTCTTTTAATTATAAAGCCTTGTTTATATTTGGGTTCCACCATAGGTTCATAGGTGTTTTACTAGGCTTACAACCACAGGGGCCTTTTTAACCCTAGCCATGCAGCCCAAATCTCTTGACGAGTTCTGATACCCTTGATAAGTGTAAGCATGGGCCTGGGAGATGAACTATTTACAGGTTACCTGTTTGCATCAGAGACACGGGTGCCAAACCAGGGATGAATTTCTGTTTTTTCATCCAGTTGTCCAAGTTGCACATGAATTGGATTAGGGAATAACTCTGCTTCACATGGATGGGGAGCCTGATCTATAGACGGGATAGTCTCTGGGATACATACCTTTTTCTCCAGCAGGTCCTTTTTATATCACAGGCAAGGTTTAAGTACTTAGAACAGGGAATTCTGTTGCTCTTTGTTTTGTGGATATGCAGGAGGTCCACCAGGGTAGGGTCTGACAGTGGCCTGTATGCTAGGCATAGATTTCCCCTCAAAAGCCTGTAGGAGACGGAATACAAGGATAGGGCCTTAAGGCAGTCTGCATAGGACATATTAGTTATGCCCTGTATTCTTTTAGTGAGGAACCTCTGTGGACGTTCCAGTTTTTGGATATGCCTAGTTAGGTACATACCAAAGGGGGGGCATTGTACTCAATGATAGGTCTGATGAATGCCAAATACAGTGGAACAATGACTTCCTTGGAATTAGATGCCATGCCTTTGTTTATAAGTTGTGCAACGTAGAATGATTTCCTCACCACTGTAGACATATGATGATCAAAGGCTAGATTACTATACATGTCCCTAAGATGTTCTTCGTGTTTCACTGTTGCAGTCATCACACTTGGGTTATCTGCCTGCAGGTAGCCCTCAGACGGCCCAAATACCAGAGTCTTGGGATTTCTGCGTCGGATGCTATCGCCTCTTCCATAATGTCAGGGGTATAAAATATGCAGCCAACACCATTACATGAGCTTTTCTTGCCGCGCGGGAGCCCGAAGCAGTTCAAGTGCCAGTCAGCCACTACTTGAAATGTTTGTTGTTAGAGTTTCAGGCCTGAAGTCTTCTAAAGCTAAGTACCCCATTGGGGATCCTTTTTTCTTGCTCTAACCGATGTCAGGAAAAGTTAACCATTGTCTTGCCTGTGGACAGCAAATACCTCACAGATTTTTCACTCTTACTGCATCACCTGTTTAGGGCCAGACCATGACGTTCCTCACTGTAGGTTTTGTGCCCTGTTTAATGCCCGGACTACTCGTCGTCGGGCTGTCTTTGTCGCTAATTTCTTTCACATTCCGTATTCAGAAATGGCTTCGACAAGCCATCCGACTACCGAACTTCCGAAAAAACGTAAGGATAAAGACCGAGACGGACCGCATAGGCCGGTACTCAGTGAGGCGCCTTCGCAGCCCCTGATACCCGCTTCTGCAGATTTGCAGGCCTCTGCTGAGACCCATTTGGTGTCCAGTATATGTTGCAAGATGCTACTTCGACTATGGAACCTGCGGATGTCTCTACCTTGGATGGGTCTGGAGCTGCTGTGCAGCCACTGGCTTCTGAGTGTGTATTCTGACCTTCCGATGTTCATTTTAAACAGACATCTTCATTTTTGACAAAAACTACCAAGTTTCTCATGCCCAGAGTTTGCACTACGCCTAGAAAACCGACAACTGAAGTTGCATGCTCAAGCTCCCATGCTACATAAACAAATGCTTAGAATGGCTGAAGACCGTATAACTTTAATTAGGGAAAGCCAGCCTTCCCCCTCTATAAGACAAAGGATTGATTTTCCTTCTGATTCTACAGACCGTGAGTCAGATGGCTCTGATCCTTCTGATTACCAGGATATTCCCTTGTCTACCTATGAGGATTCAGATGCAGAGGATTCCATTCCCTCTGCCTCCCCTCCAGAGAACTTTTCTTTTGGTGAAACCTTGCATACCTTAAGAGAGCATTTCCGCTGGGAATGCTAGGACTTCCCACAGTCCAAAGAGAGACTCAGGGAATTTTTAGATTTGCCTCAGCACAGACCTCTATCTATACCCCCTGTCCTGGATATTGTAGATGATGTCTTAATGGAATCCAGTCTTACTCCTGATACTTTACCACCAGCTCCTAGAAAGCCTGACAGGTACTAGAGTACCTGACTCTCTCAAATTTATTTTTAAGAATCCCACTGTGGATCCAGAGACCTTTTCCCAGGGACCTAAAGGTATTAAGGCTACTACAGCCAAAAATCCTACCCCCTTAGGACAGGGATTCTAGAGCTTTAGACAGATGGGGTAAGAAGGTATATACCTCTGCAACTCTTTGCCATAAGGGCTTCAAATTGCCAGTTTCACATGTTGAAGTACCAGCAGTATATTATGGAACTAATTAAACAGAAAATGTTGTTGCTTCCAGATTGTGCAGAGAATAAAGAATGTTCATCATGTTTCACTGTTGCAGTCATCACTGTAGGGTTCTTCCTGCTGGCAGGCAGCCCTCGGTCGGCCAGAATCCCAAAGTCTGGGTCCGGCGTTGGCTGTTCAAGTCATGCTCCCTGACGTCAGAGCGCCAGGAGTACAAAGCTGCCAGCCAACGCCATGTTCTCCAGTCTTTCTTGCCGTGCGGTGGAAGCAGTTCGCAAGTGGCGGTCGGCTGACTCCTGATATTTTTTCGTGCTTCAGTCCGAAGACTGACTGACTTCTTCACAAAGCTAAGTACCCCATTGGGGAAACTTTTTTTCTTGCTCCAGTCCAGTGTCAGAAAAAGTTAATAATTGCATTTCTTGTGGGAAGCAAATACCTCATAAGGATTTCCACTCTTACTGTATTCCTTGTTTAGGCCCTGACCACGACATAGCTAGTTGTCGGTTTTGTGCTAGATTTAACCAACATATTATTAAGCGGAGGTGCGATTTTGCTTTTCACTACTTTGGCAGGCGATTTAATTATAAAATGTCGTTGGACACACTTTGGACTACCGGGGTTCACAAACAACGCAAGGATAAGGACAGGCCTCCGAGGTCCAAATCAGATGACGTTTTACAAGCAGAGCCAGCTACAGGTTCGGCCGCCGTCAGTGAGGCGCTTTCGCAGCCCTGTCGTCAGCCATTTCAGAACCGATTGCCGAAACGGACTCCCACGAGGAGCCAACTAGGCCTTTGAGTACTCCAGCTGCAGGACTTTCGGACAATGCTCCCTCTGATGGGTCCGGAGCTGCTGTGCAGGTACCAGCTTCCGGGGGGGATTTCAGGCCTACTCAGCTTCTGATAAAGGCAAAGCCAAAGACAAAGGCAAAGACTCCTTCTAAATCTAAGACACCAGCCCAGGCCTCTTCTGATCTGGGACCCAAATCTCAGAAACAGCTACTTAAAATGGCGGAGGACTTACTTACCATGATTAGGGGTTCACATCCCCCTCCAGACAAAAGGCCAAGGCAAGAACCGGATTATGAATCCTCTGATCAGGCATCTGTTTCTTCAGTGTCTTCCTCTGAACAAGAATATACTTTTTCCTCCTTATGAGGATTCTGATGCTGAGGAATCCATTCCATCAGCTTCTCCCCCTGAGGATTTTTCTTTTGGAGAAACTTTACATGACATGAGGGAACATTTTCACTGGGAAGGACAGGAGTACTCTGAATCTAAGAGAAGGCTTAGGGATTTCCTTTTTCCCCAACATAGACCTCTGGCTATTCCTCCTATTTTGGATTTTGTCGATGATGCCTTTTCGGAGGCTAATTTAACTCCTGACTCCTTTCCTCCAGCCCCTGCTAAGCCTGACAGATATTACAGGGTCCCTGACTCCCACCAGTTCCTTTACAAAAATCCTACTGCTGATCCAGAAACCATTTCTCAGGGTCCTAAGGGTGTTAAGGCTGCCTCTGCTAAAAACCCTATTCCGACAGATAAGGATTCTAGAGCTTTGGAGAGATGGGGCAAAAAAGTGTACACGTCTGCTACTTTATCTATTAGGGCTTTAAATTGTCAATTTTATATGCTAAAATATCAGCAATTCCTGCTGTCTGTTATGAAACAAAAGCTAGGTACCATTTCTGCATGTGCAGATAATAAGGAATTACACGATTTGATGCATGCTACTGAGCAAGTGGGGAAGCATGGTTTACACTGTGGTTTTGATGCTTTGGAGGCTTCATGCAGGGCGGCTGCAACTGGCACAGTCATTAGAAGGTATGCTTGGTTAAAGGAACAAAACTTACCTGATCAAGTGAAAGCTAAGTTACTGGATGCTCCTGTTCAGCATAATGTTTTGTTTGGGTCTAAGGCTGAAGAGATGATAAAGAAAATGGAGGATAAGGCAAAATCCATGCAACCAGTTAATATTTCTTACAAGTTCAGCTCCCAAGATTTAGCAGAAATTGGCCAACTAAAAATTGGTCCTTTCCCAGCTCGGACAGGCCTCAGAGGGGTAGATATAGGCGTTCCAGAGGGAGGACCCAAGCACAGACCTCTTACAGACCTAGACAGTGGAGTGCTTCCACCCCCAGGGGTGGAGAAGACAGACCTCAGTCTTATAGAAAACAGGCTCAATGACTCCCCCTGCATGGCTCCAGGAACTTCTCTCCTGGAAGCCCCTCTAGGAGGAAAACTCTCTCTTTTTCAACAAAATTGGACTTGCATAACCCAAGACAAGTGGGTTCTGGATGTAGTTTCAAGAGGTTACAAATTCCACTTTCATACCTTGCCAAGACCAAACGGATGGCCAGACCTACCAAAACACCAATGGGCAGAGGCATTAAACCAGGTGGGATCCCTCATGGCTATGAAGGCAATAGAACTGGTTCCACAATCAGAGCAAGGCTTTTACTCAAGGCTCTTTCTAGTTCCCAGAAAACAAAATTCATGGAGACCCATCCTGGAGATACCAAAGTTCAAGATGCTTACTCTGCAGCCGCACCTGCCAATGTTGAGCAAAAATGCATGGATGGTGACATTGGATTTAAAGGAGGCTTACCTATACATCCCTATCAGACAGGAGTGCAGAAAATACCTCAGGTTCAAGGCCTGCTCGAAACATTACCAATTCTCTGCGCTGCCCTTTGGCTTGTCTACTGCGCCCAGGGTCTTCAAGTGCCTGGCACCAGTAGTAGCTTATTGCAGACTCAAGGGAATTCAAATTTAACCTTATCTGGACAACTGCCTTATTCAAGCAGACAGCAAGGATGTCTTACTCCAGCACCTGGAATTTGTTCAAAATCTACTCAAGTACCTGGGATTCACTGTGAACATAGTCAAATTTGACACCCACACAACAGATAACTTTTCTGGGTGCTCTTTTAAACACAGCAACCCAGATGGCATTCCTGACATCCGAAAAACAACTACAGCTGGCTTCAACTTTCAAAACCTTGGCGTTAATGTCTCTGCTAACTGCAAGGAAATTCCTGCAGGCTTTGGGTTACATGGCCTCCTGCATCCTTCTCATACCAAATGCAAGACTACATATGAGGAAAAATACAATGGTACCTAAAAAGTGTATGGTCCCAGCATTGCCACAGTCTAGACACGCAGATTGCTGTCTTGCCTTGGCTACAAAAGGAATTCCATTGGTGGACCATGGTATGTCTTCACAACAAAGGGAAAGCCTTCAGTCTGCCTCCAGCCAGCCAAGTGTTAACCACGGATGCCTCGGATTACGCATGGGGAGCCCACTTGCAGGGGAAAGGCCTGCAAGGTTTTTGGACAGGAGGATCAGAAGCACCTACATATCAATTTAAAAGAGATGTTAGCTGTACAGAATGCCCTCTTGGCTTTCAGGGATCTTCTACAACCAGGACAACTACTGATACGAACAGACAACACCACAGTTATGTGGTACATAAACAAGCAAGGGGGTTCACACTCCTACCCCCTTTGCAGACTAGCCATGACTCTATGGAACAGAACTCTAGCTTGCAAAGTGGATCTACAAGCTCAGTTCCTGCCAGGGAAACAAAATATTCTGGCAGACAGCCTGAGCAGGAACCTGTCAGACCCACACGAGTGGATGCTGGACACCCAAACATTCAAGATGATTACAGAAACCTGGGGCTGCCCGGACATAGATCTATTTGCATCCCCCCTCAACCACCAGTTACAGATTTTTTGCACAAGGACATTTCACAAACTAGCATTGAAAGTGGATGCACTTTCAATCACTTGGAGAATCCTCTCTGGGTATGCCTTTCCTCCACTACCTCTTCTTTCACGGGTGTTATTAAAGATCAAGCAGGACAAACCCAAGATGATTTTACTGGCCCCAAATTGGCCTCATCAATTTTGGTACTCAACACTGATGAATCTATCCCAGGAGCCTCCTTGGATTTTACCTCAGATTCCAAATCTTTTGTCCCAACACCAGGGCCAGGTTCTGCACTCTCATATCAAAACTCTCAGCTTGGCAGTCTGGCGAATTCAGGGTCAGTGATTAATCCTACCCTTCCCAAACAGGTCATGGATGTCATCTTAGAAGCCAGACGGCCTAGCACTAGAAAATCTTATGCAGGTAAATGGAAGAGATTTTGCACCTGGATGCATGCTCAGGATTCGGATCCTCTCATTCCTAATATCCCACTAATTTTACTTACCTGACAGACATGCTACATAAGGGTTTATCCTTCTCCACCATAAAAATACATGCCTCAGCTATTTCTGCACATTACAATACAGATCCTCCAATCTTTTCGCATCCACTTCTGAGACGATATCTCAGAGGAGCAAAGAATTTAAGGTCCCCTAGGACACCCCCATACCTGCCTGGGACCTCAACTGTGTTCTGGAAAAAACTCACTCTGCCTCCTTTTGAGCCTGCTGCCACATCTGATATTAAGTATTTATCATGGAAAACAGCTATCCTACTGGCTTTAACTTCAGCCAGGAGAGTCTCTGAGTTACAAGCACTCATGGCTGTGGAACCTTATATTATTTTTCACCAAGATAGGGTGTCTTTAAGGACTAATCCTACTTTCGTGTCTAAAGTGGTTTCCAAAGTGGCTTTAAATCAAACTATTCACCTGCCAACTTTTTTCACTAATCCACAAAATAAGGGTGAAAGGATCTTGCATTCCTTGGATGTACACAGGCAACTTCGTTTTTACCTGGACAGAACCAAGGATATCGGGAAAACACAGCAACTGTTTGTTTCTTATGCAACAAATTCCCAAGGCAAAGCTATTTCAAAACAGACCATTTCTAAATGGATTGCTCTTGGAATCAGATTTTGTTACTCTCATGGAAAGCAAATCCCAGGAAAAATTAGGACTCACTCTCCCAGAGCTGCTGCTACTTCAGCTGCCTTTCTCAGGGGAGTACTTACCAAAGATATTTTGGAAGCTGCAAGTTGGAGTTCAATGCATACTTTCTCTAAGCACTACAATCTCCCTCTTTACTCTAAGTCTAGGGCAGGCTTTGCTTCTGCAGTCTTGCAGGGCCTTCTAGCCACCCCTTCTACTCTGTAACCACCACCCTTTATCTCCGCTATGGGATTCAACCCTACAGTGATACACGATGAACATAGTACAGTTGTGTACACTTACCATAAATGTAGATGTTCGAGTGTCTTCACTGTTGCAGTCTGGGTTACCCACCCTCCTGTCCCCTCTTATACTTTCATTAGTGTGGTTTCCTACTTCACCCTTCTTCTGAGGTGTATTTGCTACAGGGTATGGGGTTTGTTGTATGTTACATTTTTGTTTTACTATTAGCCTTCACTTTTGGGCACCTGACATCTGGGGCAAAAAAAACTGGAGAACATGGCATTGGCTGGCAGCTTTGTACTCCTGGCGCTCTGACGTCAGGGAGCATGACTGAACAGCCGACGCCGGACCCAGACTTTGGGATTCTGGCCGACCGAGGGCTGCCTGCCGGCAGAAAGAACCCTACAGTGATGACTGCAACAGTGAAGACACTCTAACATCTACATTTATGGTAAGTGTACACAACTGTACTTTCACAAGAGTTGAGGCATTCTGCAAACCAAGTTAGTAAACATACTTTGCAGTGTGGCTTTCATGTCTTAGAAGCATTTTGCAGGGCTGCTGTCACTGGCTGTGTACTGAGAAGGCATGCTTGGCTGAAGGAACAAATCTTGCCAGACCATGTCAAAGCAAAATTACTAGATGCTCCATTAAACCAGGAGCATTTGGCACAAAAACAGAAGAAGTTCTTAAAAAGGAGGAAAAAGCTAAATCTGTGCAAACTGTTAAAAATTTCTTACAGGTACAGCCACTTAGATTCAGTAGTCATTGACCTTCAAAAAACTGGTCCTTTCCAGACCCTCTCAGGCCTTCTCAGTCCAAGCCCAGTAGCAGCAGACTACCAAGACTAGTCTCGCGGTGTGCAGAGATCTAAGCAATGGAGTGCACCCACCTCAAAATCAGAGACTGGCAAGCCACCCCCTTATGGAAAGAGTTCATAGTGACTTGTCTATCATTCTTTCTAGCCATGCCCAAATACTTGCACCCCTAGGAGGAAAACTCGCCCTTCATGCTAAAAAACGGGATGTCCGTTACCCAGGACCAGTGGGTCCTAAGCATTGTATCCCAGGGATACAGATTCTACTTCCACTCACTGCCAACCCCAAGCAGGGTGCCAGACCTTCCTCCAAACCAGCTGGCAGAGGCTCAAAAGCAAGTACTTTCTCTTCTCAGTATCAGGGCTATTGAGCCTCTTCCAATAGAGCAAAGGGGACAGGCTTTCTATTCCAGACTGATCCTGGTGCCCAGAAAAAGAGAGCTCATGGTGCCCTTTCCTGGATCTGTCCATTCTCAACTCCTCCCTGGTGGTCCCAAAATTCAAAAGGTTTACACTACATCAGCTGCTTCCTATGCTAGTCAAGAACTCCAGGCTAGTCACCCTAGACTTAAAAGAAGTTTACGTGCCACATCCCCATAAGGGAATCTTGCAGGAAAAATTTATGATGATCTTCATCTCACATTGCTGCAGTCCTAACACTTGGGTAGTCCGCTGTCCCTCGGTCGGCCCGAATATCAGAGTATAAGGCTGACGTCGGTCAAGGCGCATTTGACTGACATCAGAACGTCAGGGTACAAATGCGCATGACCGACGTCATATCCCCAGTCTTTTTTGCCGCATGGTCCGATGCAGAAGCAGTGTTGCAAGTGCCGTTCGGCGTTCTGAAATTTTTCGAATTCGGAGTTTCAGACCGAAGTCAGAGTTGGTTAAGTACCCCGTTGGGGAATATTTTGGTTTTTTCTTGCCTCAGTGGTTTACCGGATGTCAGAAAAAGTGAATAACTGTATTTCTTGTGGGAAACAGATACCGCATAGGGATTACCATAATTTGTGTATACCTTGTTTGGGACCTGAGCACGACGTTGTTGGGTGTCGCTTTTGTGCTAGGTTCAATAAACGCACTATAAAGCAAAGGTTGGATTGTGCCAGGTTGGTCTTTGGGAAGCGGTGCAATTACAATATGCCGTCGGATGCTCCGACGCCGGCTTCCTCAAAGAAGCGCAAGGACAAGGCAGTTAAACCTAGGTTAGAGGAGTCGTCCGAACCGGACGCCGGTTCTTTAGAGGTGTCAGTGGAACCGGTGGTTCCGACGGAGGCCTCTCTGGAGTCCCAGGGAGAAACTTTGATTTTACAGGATGTGGCCTCCCAGGAGGCAGGTCAGGCTGTAGGGGCTTCTCAGATATCTGTACTCCCCTCCCTTCCTAAGGGGTCTAGGCCCTCTCTTTCTGCTTCCAAGGCTTCTCCTAGAGGCAGGTCTAGTTTAGCTTCTGTGGGTGTCACTCCTAGTTCTTTAGGTTCTGTGCCCAAGAAGCACATGCTTAAAATGGCAGAAGATTTAATTACTTTAATTAGAGGCTCTATGCCCCCTCCTGATAAGAGGCCTAGGATGGAACCAGTGTTGGGGTATTATGAGCAGGCTTCGGATGTGTCTGAGTCTTCGGCTGAAGACTTGCAGGAGTATTCTCATTATTCTGATTCTGATGTGGATGATTCTACTCCTTCTGCTTCTCCTCCTGAGGATTTTTCTTTTCAGAGACCCTTCACTCCATGAGAGAGCATTTTAAATGGGAAGGTCAGGACTTCTCTGATTCCAGGAAAAGGCTTAGGGAATTTTTGTTTTACCCCAGCATAGGCCTTTGGCTATACCTCCTGTTCTGAATGTGGTGGAAGATGTGTTTGCAGAGGCTTCTCTTAATCCTGATTCTTTGCCTCCTGCTCCTGTTAAACCAGATAGGTATTACCGGTGCCTGAAGCTCATAAGTATCTTTTAAGAGTCCTAGGGCAGACCCAGAAACTGTTAGCCAGGGGCCTAAGGGTGTTAAGGCTTCTGTTGTCAAGAATCCGGTTCCTGCAGATAAAGAGGCCAGGGCCTTGGATAGATGGGGAAAGAAAGTTTATACTTCTTCCACTCTAGCCATGAGAGCTTTGAATTGCCAGTTTCACATGTTGAAATATCAAAATTATCTCCTTTCACAGTTGAAATCTAAGGTTGATGCTCTGGCGGAAGGTATTGATTGTAAAGAGTTACAAGATTTAGTGCATGTTTCTGAACAGGTGGGTAAGCATTCTTTGCAATGTGGTTTTGATGCTGTACAGGCCTCGTCTAGGGTGGCTGCCACTGGGTCAGTTCTTCGCAGGCATGCCTGGCTGAGGGATCAAAATTTATCTGACCATGTTAAAACTAGGATTTTGGATGCCCCTTTGCAATCTGATGTCTTGTTTGGTTCTCCTGTTGAGGCAGTTTTAAAGAAAATGGAAGACAAGGCTAAGTCTATGCAGACTGTTAAAGATTTTTGCAGGTTCAGCCTCCAAAGTTTAGTAGAAATTGGCCTACTAAGGGGTGGACGATCCTTCTTATGATTCCCAGTCTAGGGGTAGATCTAGACGTGGCAGGGGCAGAGGTCAGGGCTCTTTCAGGCCTAGAACAGGGAGTTCTCCTGCACAGTCTTCGGTGAGGGCAGGGGTCAGTCCTTTCGTAAACAGACCCAATGACCTACCTTTCGGCTGCCAGAACCTTCTCGCCTGGCAGCACCTTTGGGAGGAAGGTTGGCACTTTTCAAAGAAAATTGGAGTTTGATTACCCAAGACAGATGGGTATTGGATATCATACATCACGGTTACAGGTTTTATTTCCATACCTTGCCTCCTTTCAAAGGCATGCCAGACATTCCTCCTCAACAAAGAATAGAGGCTCACAAGCAAATTTCTCTGTTACTCCAAATAGGGGCCATACAGCCGGTTCCTATGCCAGAAAGGGGCCTAGGATTTTATTCTCGCCTGTTCCTTGTACCAAAAAAGGGGAACACGTGGATACCAATTTTGGATTTATCTATCCTCAACACTTATCTGGACATTCCCAAGTTCAAAATGTTGACGTTGCAACAGCTTTTACCTCTGCTGGGCAAGGATCACTGGATGGTAACTTTGGATCTCAAGGAGGCTTACCTTCATGTTCCTATCAGGCTAAGTTGCAGGAAGTATCTGCGTTTTCGGACTGGGACTTCTCACTATCAGTTCTCTGCATTGCCCTTTGGCTTATCTACTGCCCAGAGTATTTACAAAGTTCTGGCTCCAGTGATAGCTTTCTTCAGGCTGAAAGGAATACAAATCTATCCTTATTTGGACGATTGCCTGATTCTGGCTCAAGGAAGGGAAGAGCTTCTTCGTCATTTGGAATATGTGATAGCAGTGCTAAGATGCCTGGGGTATTCTGTGAACGAAATAAAGTCCAGTCTAGTACCCTCTCAAGACATGTGCTTTCTGGGTGTAAGACTGAATACAGCATCCCAGATGGCCTTTCTAACCCCGGACAAACAAAAGAATCTTTCCCTTTACTTCCATCATCTATCTCTTCAGTCCGGGCTGACTGCAAGGACAGTCCTTCAAGCCTTAGGGTTCATGGCATCTTGTATTCTGGTGCTTCCCAATGCCAAACTGCATATGAGGAAGTTGCAATGGTATCTCAAAATGTATGGACACAGCACTGCCAGGATCTGGACACTGTCATTCAAATAATACCTTGCATTCAAAAGGAATTTTTGTGGTGGGCTCAGGAATGTCACCTAAACAAGGGACTCTCTGTGACCCAGCCAGAGGCGAGTCAAATTTTAACGACAGATGCCTCGGACAAAGCTTGGGGAGCTCATCTAAACGGAAAGTGGATACAAGACAAGTGGCCTGTCAGACTACAGCATCTACATATCAACTTGAAGGAGATGTTAGCAGTCCAGTTTGCATTAATAGCTTTCAAGGATTTACTTCTTCCAGGGCAGGTGTTGATTCTAACAGACAACACAACTGTCATGTGGTACATCAACAAGCAAGGGGGAACACATTCTTATCCTCTCTGCAGGCAAGCAATGATTTTGTGGGAGACTGCTCTCAGTTTACAACTAAGTCTTCAGGCAAGGTTTCTGCCGGGAGCACAGAACTCCTTAGCAGATGTGTTAAGCAGACAAATCATGGATCCCCACGAGTGGAAACTGGATCTTCATGTATTTCAGAAATTGACAGTGTCCTGGGGAACTCCAGACATAGATCTGTTCGCTTCTCCACTAAACCACCAGCTGCCAAAGTTTTGCACAAAGAGGTTTCATCCCACAGCTTGGAAAGTGGATGCTTTTTCTTTCAGTTGGAAAAATCTTCATGTGTATGCCTTTCCACCTCTGCCTCTCCTCCCAAAGGTACTTCTGAAGGTCAGACAGGACAAGCCAAGGATGATTTTGATAGCTCCAGATTGGCCTCGACAGCACTGGTACCCATTACTGAGAAGTCTAGTAGGAAGCCTCCATGGCCTTTGCCTTTGATTCCACATCTGTTGTCCCAGGAGGACAGTCATTTGCTCAATGTCAAACTTCACTCTCTTCACCTAACAGCCTGGCATATTCTGTTTTAAACCATAGAGGGTCTCAACTTCCACAACAAGTTTTGAATGTGATTTTGGAAACTAGAAGGCCTAGTACAAGGAAAGTGTACGCAGATAAATGGAAGAGATTTTTGTTTTGGAGTGCAGCTAAGGATTTGGATGTTTCTGAGCCTGATTTAAGTGTGGCTCTTCAATATCTTACTGAGTTGTTAGACAAAGGTTTGTCCTTCTCTTCTATTAAGATTCATGCTGCAGCAATTTCAGCTCACTACGACTGTGACCCACCATTGTTTTCTCATCCTTTGTTCAAGCAATTTCTTAGAGGGGCAAAGAATATAAGACCCCACGAAGGGCTCCTACTCCTGCTTGGGATCTCAATTTTGTGTTGGAGAAACTCACTCTACAACCTTTTGAGCCTGCAGCTACTGCTGAGTTGAAATATTTGTCATGGAAGACTGCTTTTTGTTGGCCATTACCTCTGCAAGAAGGGTTTCTGAATTGCAGGCCCTTATGGCAGTTGAGCCTTTCTTAATTTTCCATAAGGATAGGGTATCTTTACGTACTAATCCTTCCTTTATGCCTAAAGTGGTTTCTAGTGTGGCTTTAAACCAAACTATTCATTTGCCTACTTTTTATGCAAATCCCCAAAATAAAGGGGAAAAGATTTTGCACACTTTAGATGTACACAGGCAGTTGCGATATTATTTGGACAGAACTAAAGGGTTCAGACAATCTCAGCAGTTATTAGTTTCTTTTGCTTTGTGCTCTCAGGGCAAGCCCGTGTCAAAACAAACTATTTCTAAGTGGATTGGATTTTGCATTGCTTTCTGTTATTCCCATCATGGCAAAGAGATTCTAGCTGGGATTAGGCCTCATTCCACTAGGGATACTGCCACTTCAACAGCTTTTTTGAGGGGGGTGGCAACTAAGGATATTCTGGAGGCAGCCACTTGGAGTTCAGTGCATACCTTCTCTAGGCATTACCACCTTCCACTGTACTCTAAATCCAGGGCTGGTTTTGCCACTGCTGTGTTGCAGGGCATTTTGGCAGCTCCTGCTTCATTATAGTTTAGCCATCCTCCCTTACCTCTGCTTTGGGATTCTACCCAAGTGTTAGGACTGCAGCAATGTGAGATGAAGAACATAATACAGTTTTGTACCTACCATAAATGTAGATGTTCGAAGATCCACATTGCTGCAGTCCAATTTACCCTCCCTCCTTCCCCTCTGTAGTTTGAGGTGGTTGTGTGGGTTGGGTTATCCATCTGAGGTATATTGTGTATATTGTATATATTGTATATATTGTACATATTTTTGGTGTTAGGCTGGTTGGTTGGTTAGTTGTTGTCTCTGGGTTTTGACCTTTCTTTTTAGGGTCTTCTGACATCTGGGGCAAGAAAAGACTGAGGATATGACGTCGGTCATGCACATTTGTACCCTGACGTTCTGATGTCAGTCAAATGCGCCTTGACCGACGTCAGCCTTATACTCTGATATTCGGGCCGACCGAGGGACAGCGGACTACCCAAGTGTTAGGACTGCAGCAATGTGGATCTTCGAACATCTACATTTATGGTAGGTACAAAACTGTACTTTTCAGGGCAGGCTCTATGCTCCATCAGTTCTCTGCACTTCCCTTTGGCTTATCTACTGCACCCACGGTATTCACAAAGTACCTGCCTCCAACCATTGCATACTGCAGATAGCGAAATATTCAAATTTACCCATACTTGGACGATTGCCTGATTCAGGCAGACAGTCAGGAATTGCTACTTCCGCGCCTGGCATTTAAGAGACTTCTAACTTCTCTAGGGTACACCATCAATGAAAATAATCACATCTGGTGCCCAGCCAACAGATTGTATTCCTGGGAGCAAGCTTGAACACAACTTCCAAGATGACATTCCTCAATCCAGAAAAGCAGGTTCATTTGACAAACTACTTCAAACTAATGGCCACCAAGACCCAGCTATCTGCAAAGAAAAATATTGCAAGCCCTAGGGTTCATGGCCTCATGCATTCTACTAATTCCATATGCAAGACTGAATATGAGGGAACTTCAATGGTACTTAAAAAGTCTCTTGTGTCAATCTCAGAACTTGGAAACACTGATTCCTATCATTCCTTGCCTAAGGGCAGAGTTCCTTTGGTGGGCAGAGGCTTGCAACCACAACAAGGGACTTCCTTTCACTCAACCCTCGCCACCCAAAACCTGACAACAGGCGCATCAGTCTATGCATGGGGAGCCCACATGGCAGGCAAATGCATTCAAGCCAAATGGAGCCCAGGATAAATTTACCTGCACATCAATCAAAAAGAAATATTAGCTGTACAGAATTCTCCGACAGCCTTTAAATACCTTATCCTTCCAGGACAGCTCTTGATAAAGACAAACATCACAACAGTTATGTGCCATGGCACTGTGGAACACAGCCTTGAGCAACCAAGTGCACCTGCAAGCTCAATTCCTGCCAGGCAAACAAATTCACTGGCAGACGACTTAAGCAGAAATCTACTGGACCCACACGAGTGGGAACTGGAACCCAACTCATTCAAGCTTCCAGTCTTCAGGTGGGGAACACCAGAGCTGGACCTCTTTGCCTCCCCCCAAAACCATCAATTGAGCACATTTTGCACCAGAAATCCCCACAACCAAACTTGGCGAGTGGATGCCCTGCCCTTTACATGGGAAGACCTCTCAATTTATGCCTTTTCCCCTCTGCCCTCCTCTCAGAAGTACTACTCAAGATCAAGCAGGACAGACCAAGGATGAGCCTTATCACACCAGACTGTCTACGCCAGCACTGGTACCCACTCCTGCACAGTCTGACAGCAGTGCCACCCTGGCACCTACATTGGATCCCTCCATGCTGTCCCAGCAGGAGGGACAGATTTTGCATCCTCAGCTACAAGCTATGAACCTTGCAGCCTGGCTTATTCCTGAACACACCACCAGCAACCCTGAGGAAACAGGGGCTGGACATAATTCTTAGGTCCAGAAGGCCTAGTACTAGGAAATCCTATTCAGAAAAATGGAAAAGATACTGTTCTTGGAGCCAGTCTCTAGGAAAGGACACTGATGTGCCCTCCTTACCTCTAATTCTAGATTACCTAGCAGAGCTGCTCCAGAAAGGCCCACCCTTCTCATCATTTAAGATTCAGGCCTCTGCTTTCTACAATACGGAGCCACCTCTCTTTTGTCACCCTCTGATCCAACTGTTCCTGAGAGGAGCTATTTTAGACCCCCGAGGAGATTTCCCACCCCTGCCTGGGACCTTCTCTTTGTACTAAAGAAGCTCACGCTTCCCTCTTTCGAACCTGCTGCTACAGCAGAGTTAAAATTCCTCTCTCGGAAAACAGCCTTACTTCCAGCCATCACTTTGTAAGAAGAGTGTCTGAGCTACAGGCCCTAATGGCTGTGGAACCTTTCCTTATTTTTCCAGGCTGACAGGGTCTCCATCAGGACTAACCCATCATTTATGCCCAAGGTGGTATCCAGTGGGGCTTTAAACCAATCCATCCATTTACCAACCTTTTTTCCTGATCCTCTGAATGAAGGGGAGAGAATCCTACACTCCTTGGACGTGCACAGACAGCTCAAGTTCTACCTTGACAGGACTACGCCTTTCAGAAAATCTGACCAGCTGCTAGTCAGCTTTGCTACAGGGGCAGAGGAGCAAGGCCATTTCAAAGCAAACCATTTCTTAATGGATAGTACTATGCATCCATTTCTGCTACGAACACCATGGAAAACCTACCCCACAGGGGATCAGAACTCTTTCCACTAAGGCTACCTCAACTTCTACAGCATTTTTCAGGGGAGTCCCTACCAGGGACATCCTGGAAGCTGCAGCCTGGAGTTCTGTACACACCTTCACCAAGCATTACCACTTACCGGAATTTTTTAAATACAGAACTGGATTTGACTCGGTAGTCTTACAAGGCCTGCTAGCCAGCCCTACTTCTTCTTAACTGCCTCCACCCTTACTCAGCTTTGGGAATCAACCCAAGTGTGATGACTGCAACAGTGAAACATGAAGAACATAGTACAGTTGTGTACACTTACTATAAATGTAGATGTTAGAGTGTATTCACTGTTGCAGTCCTGGTTACCCTCCCTCCAGCCCCCTGACTTTTCTAGACTTTCTACCTATCCTTTTTTGGCCATATCTTATGGCCATGGTGTTTACTTTTTTACTGGAGGTGTTCCACACCATGTAATTGCTTCCTATTTTGGGGGCTCCTGACATCTGAGGCAAGAAAAACGATGTAATGGGGTCGGCTGCATGTTTTATACCCCTGACGTCATGGAAGAGGCTACAGCATCCGACGCAGAAATCCCAAGACTCTGGTATTCGGGCCGACTGAGGGATACCTGCAGGCAGATAACCCAAGTGTGATGACAGCAACAGTGAATCGAACATCGGCATTTATGGTAAGTGTACACAACTGTACTTTTCTGACTACTGGGTCAACTCCAAGGGAGGTGTTATCAGTATGAAAGTTACCAGGGATGGATGACTTCCCAAAGGATACTATTGTGCATATCTTGGCATTTTGTTTTAGTCCATGACCGACACCAGTTGTGTGTCTGTGTCAGCCCCTCCTGGAGAACATTTGTGGCAGTGTGAGATTCAATGACCGCTGCTAATTTGCAGTCATCTGGAAATTTAGTTAGCCAGAGACCAGTGACACTGGCCTTGACTTCTGAGAAGTAAATGCCAAAAAGGAGAGGTCCAAGGAATGATCCCTGAGGGACTCCACTTGTGAGACTCTCCTGTTTTAACTTCCTGGGTCTTGGCTGTGAGCCGGTTGACAATCCACTGGGTGACATACAGGTTTGTACCTAACCTCTTGATTTTGTCAGCAATGCCTGAGTGAGGTATTGTGTCAAATGCCTTGGCCAGGTTAAGGTTAGGCAGTATGAATGATTTTGCCCTCTTCCATTGCTTTGGTGACCTTCTCAAAGAAGTCCACCAGGGTGAGTAGGCGTGATCTGCCCTTTACAAAACCAAACTGGGTTGGGTCCATCGTCTGGAGGTTTACTACATCTCTGTTGATCATCTCCATGATAATTTCCATGGCTTTACATACAAGACTAGTGAGACTTATGGGTCTGTAGATGGCCCACCTTTGTGCAGAGGGATGACTGTTGCCTTTCTCTGTTCATGAGGCACGAAGCCTGTTTGGAGGCTACAGTTAAATAGTAATTCCAGAGGCCCTGATAGGTCATGTTTCATGCTATTTAGAAGGCATCATGGGATGTTGTCTGGGCTCATTGATGCAGTGCTCTTGGTCTTGGAGAGAGCATTAAGGACTTGTTCCCTAGTGATAGTAGGGAGGAGTTATATTTGAGGTCTGAAGTTGCCTAAAAAGGTTTTATCCAGTAACCAAAAACCTTGAGTGGATGGGTACAGGCCATCCTTGGCACAGCAGTTACAACTGCCTAACCCTCCCAAGCTAATGCATTGCATATTGGACACCATTTGAGTGACACCAGAAGAAAACCATTTATTGAAGTCAATCTTTTGTTTGTATTGTGGCATCGTTCTTGAAAGTAAAATGCTGCTGAAGGGAACCTCTGACACTTGATTCCGAGAGGTCCATCATGTCTATCTTCATGAAGTCCAGGAAGTATTTATGTTGACGTGTACTGTGACATATGTCTATGTTTTGTGTAAGGACTTGAGTGCCTGCATTTTATATCAAATCCTGACACCTGATATGCAAGTAACAGTGACCCTCTCCTTGTACAGTGTGGTGAGTCTCACAGTAGAGTTATCTGTGACTGGGATGTTGAATTATATGAAGGTTTTCTGTATGGACTTTGCATTGAGACACTGACTTTGATGCATGTTTCAAGATGGATATTGCATGTGGTGTGTGTTTGTGAGGTTACTAAGGGTACGTATTTCTTGGGTTACTTTTACAAGGTCTTTGGTTTATGTGGGCTACTTTAAAGTGCCTTAGTATATATAGGTCAGTGTATTCTGATCTGTGTATGATGGGTTTAGTGTGGTATCATTGTACTGATAACCTGCTTATTTGTAGTGTCTTCATGTGAGAGTTTTTCCCACTGATAATGTTTAATAACAGTCTCTCTCACACCGTGTCAGTTTTAGTAGAAGTTGGTTGTCAAATGTAAGACAATTGCTGCATTGTCTCAGGTGCCCGTTTCAACCAAACTGGTTACAGAGATGGTTGGAAAGTGCAAATCCACAGTTCCAGTTGCTTATTAATGTGGTCTGAAAGGGAAGTAAGCGCCTGTTAGGTTTGCAGTTGATTACTGGAGTATATAGCTTAAGACTCTGCGATCCTTAGCTGCTCCTCTCACCAGAAGCAACATAGCATTAATCCTAGGATGTTTCCTGACTAGTAGTATTAACCCAGATGTTGCTGTGTTCAGTTGTTGTGACCTCATGTATGTTTACCTAATACTCTTCTGATAAAGGTATGAATCCATTTTCCGTTAAATTTCAGATCACATAAAGTACTGCATTTTTGCTTTAACTTTCTGTGGGCTGTAAGGATAAATTCATAGCAACCTGTATATGATGGAAAGTACACTGATGTTCATCGTGCTATACTGCTGCAGTCATCACACTTGGGTTATCCTGTCGTCAGGCGGTCCCACAGTCGGCCGAATCCCAAAGTCCTGGTCCGGCGTCTGTTGTCGTCGCCTCTTCCCTGATGTCAGTGCGACGGGGGTATAAAAGAGACAGCTGATGCCATTTTCTTCAGTCTTTCTTGCCGCGCGGTGCCCGAAGCAGAAGCAGTTTGCAAGTGCCGGTCGGCCAGCTCCTGAAATTTTCGAATAGAGTTTCAGCCCGAAGTCTTCTCTAAAGCTAAGTACCCCATTGGGGAAACTTTTCTTGCCTCAGACCGATGTCAGCCAAAGTTAATAATTGTATTTCTTGTGGGAAGCAAATACCTCATAAGGATTTTCATTCTTATTGTATTCCTTGCCTAGGCCCAGACCACAACGTCTCTGGTTGTCAGTTTTGTGCTAGGTTCAACAAACGTACAATTAAGCATCGGGCAGAATTCGCCCAGCATTATTTTGGCAGAAAATGTAACTATAGCATGCCGTCAGAGCAGCCGACATCAGCAATGATTAAAAAACGCAAAGATAAGGACTGGCAGCCAAGGCCAAAACCAGATACCGAGGCCTCAGCAAGGCCTGACGCCGATTCTCCAGTTTTTAGCGAGGCGCCTTCGCAGCCCCTGACTACTGCTGATTCAGAATTTCTGACGGCATCCCAAACCGAAACAGGTGGGCCTCAGGATCTGGTTCCACCTCACTCCTCGGACGCCAGCCCCGACGGGGATCTGGAAATTTTGGATAGGCCTTCGGTTTCAGAGGGTGTTTTCAAACCGACAACTGCCTCTGCCAAGCCTCATGCTAAGCTCAAAGCCCCCTTGAAAGTTCTAAAACCGGGGCCACACCCCTCCCCCCACAGGCCCCTATGCCTATAAAACAGATGCTTAAGATGGCAGAGGATTTAATTACCCTTATCAGGGGATTCCAACCCCCACCTGACAAAAGGCCTAGACTGGAGGAAGATTTTCCTTCCTCTGACCAAGCATCCATTTCCTCAGGCATCTCTGACGACCAGGATTACTCCTTCCCTCCTTATGAAGACTCAGATGCTGAAGAGTCCATTCCCTCCGTCTCCCCCCCTGAAGACTACTCTTTTGGGAAAACTTTACACACCATGAGGGAACACTTCCACTGGGAAGGCCAAGATTACTCTGACTCCAAGAAAAGACTCTGAGTTTCTTCTTCTTCCACAGCATAGACCTCTGGCAATCCCTCCAGTTTTAGACATTTTGGATGTTTTCTCTGAATCCAATTTAAACCCAGATTCCTTACCTCCAGCACCAGCTAAACCAGACAGATACTACCGAGTTCTGATACTCATAAGTTTCTATACAAAAGCCCTAATGCAGACCCCGAGACCATTCCCCAGGGTCCCAAAGGGGTTAAGGCCTATACTGCTAAGAATCCACTTCCTTCTGAAAGAGATTCCAGGGCATTAGAAAGATGGGGAAAGAAAGTGTATACGTCTGCCACTTTGGCCATGAGGGCATTAAACTGCCAATTCCACATGCTAAAATACCAACAGTATTTGATTACACAGTTAAAGCAGAAGCTGATCCCCTCAGACAGATCAACTAGATTTGAAAGAGATGCAGGATTTGCTGCATGCAGCAGAACAGGTGAGAAAACATACCTTACAGTGTGGTTTTGATTAATTGGAAGCCTCATGTAGAGCAGCTGTCACAGGGTCTGTCATACGTAGGCATGCTTGGCTTAAAGAACAAGCCTTACCAGAACATGTCAAAGCAAAGTTATTGGATGCCCCATTGCAGAAAGATGTGTTGTTTGGTGTCAAAGCAGAGGAAGTTTTGAAGAAAATGGAAGAAAAGGCAAAATCTATGCAAACAGTTAAAGATTTTTTACAGGTACAACCTCCTCGTTTCAGCAGAAACTGGCCGTCAAAAAAACTGGTCCTTTCCTGCATCAGACAGACCCCAAAGAGGTAGGTACAGGCACCCAAGGGGCAGAGGCCAGCCACAAGGTTCTTTCAGGCCTAGACAATGGCATACAGCAGCTCAAAGATGTGGAACTAAAGATCTCAACCCTTCAGGAAACGAACACAATGACTTCCCTCTTCGCCTGCCAAGCAAAATTGTCCTGGCAGCACCTTTGGGAGGGGAACTGGCTCTATTTCCACAAAATTGGCACATCATAACAAAGGACAAATGGATTCTGGACATTATTACCCGAGGCTACAGATTTCACTTCCACACTTTACCTCGGATGAGAGGCATACCAAATCTGCCTCCAAACCAATAGACAGAGGCTCAAACGCAAATTTCAGCTCTCATTGATATGAAAGCAATTCAAAAGGTACCTACAAAAGAGCAAGGTCAAGGTTTTTACTCAAGACTGTTTCTAGTCCCATAAAAGGACAAAGCCTGGAGGACCATCTTAGACCTCTCAATTCTGAACACATACCTGGAGGTACGCAAATTCAAAATGCTCACACTACAGCAGCTCCTTCCCATGCTGGGCAAGGAGTCTTGGCTGGTAACGTTGGACCTCAGAGGCATACCTGCATGTCCCTATCAGACATGATTGCAAAAGATACCTCAGGTTTTTGGCAGGTACAACGCATTATCAATTCTCTGCATTGCCCTTTGGCTTATCTACTGCACCCAGAGTATTTATGAAATGCTTGGCATCAGTAATTGCATATTGCAGACAACGAGGAATACAAATTTATCCATATCTGGACGACTGCCAGATCCAAGCGGACAGCAAGGACATTCTATTACAGCATCTGGCTTTTGTAACACAGCTGCTCAGTTGCCTAGGGTACACAGTAAACAAAAAGAAGTCAAAACTAATACCCTCGCAACAGATAATATTCCTGGGTGCCAGCTTAAATACAATGGCCCAGATGGCTTAGCTCACACCAGACAAACAAAAACAATTGACTCAATACTTCAAAAAGATAGCAACTTTTACCCAGCTCACTGCAAGGAAAATCCTGCAGGCATTGGGGTTCATGGCATCATGCATTCAACTAATCCCATATGCAAAGCTGCATATGAGAAAATTACAATGGTACCTGAAAAGTGTATGGTCTCAATACAGGCACAGCCTCGAAACAAATATTCCTATCATTCCCTGCCTTCAAAAAGAGTTCCTATGGTGGGCCCAAGCATGTCAAACAAACAAGGGTCTTCCTTTTGTCTTACCTCCAGCAAACCAAACCATGACAACAGATTCTTCAGACTATGCCTGGGGAGCACACATGGCAGGACAGTAGTGCATACAGGGCAAATGGTCTGCAAAACAAATGCATCTTCACATCAACCAAAAGGAGATGCTAGCTGTGCAAAGTGCACTGACAGCCTTCAAGAACCTCTTGCATCCAGGGCAACTTCTAATAAGGACAGACAACACCACAGTTATGTGGTACATAAACAGGGAGGAACATACTCCTACCCTTTATGCAGATGGGCTATGACCTTATGGAACACAGCTTTGACCTACCAAGTACAACTACAAGCATAATTCCTGCCAGGAAAGGAAAACGTTATTGGCAGATGAATTAAGCAGAAATATGGTAGACCCTCACGAGTGGAGACTACACCCACAAGTATTTTCAATGACAACTTAAAGATGGGGATGTTCAGACTTATATCTATTTGCCTTCCCCAACAATTGCCAATTACAAAAATTCTGCTCAAGGACTTATCACTCCCTAGCCTGGAAAGTGGACGCTCTATCATTCAGTTGGACAACTCTGACAGTCTATGCCTTCCCTCCACTACCTCTATTGACCAAGGTATTATTGAAGGTCAGATCAGAGAGACCACAAATGATCCTCATTGCTCCAGACTGGCCACGCCAGCACTGGTACCCATTACTAAGGAACTTGACTCACAGCCCTCCATGGATCTTGCCTCAATTCCCACTACTGTTGACTCAGAAAAACTATCAAACCTGTCACAGCCAGCTCAGAACTTTAAATTTAGCTGCATGGAGAATTCCTTAAATTATCAATCAACACTTCTCTCAAAGGACGTTCTGAATGTAATTATGGAGGCCAGGAGGCCCAGCACCAGGAAGACTTACTCAGACAAATGGAAAAGATTTTGTGCATGGCACCAGGCTAAAGGTCGAAATCCTTGGACACCAAACATTCCTCACATACTGCAATACCTAACTGAGATGCTACACAAAGGCCTTTCCTTCTCCTCCATTAAGATCCATGCTTCAGCCATTTCAGCTCACTATAATACGGATCCCCCAATTTTCACACACCCTTTACTTAGGCAGTTTCTCAGAGGGGCTAAGAATATAAGACCCCCCCAGAAAACCACCAACACCAACTTGGGACCTGAACTTAGTTTTAGAAAAGTTAACACTACCTCCTTTCGAACCAGCCTTCTCAGCAGAACTACAATACTTGTCTTGGAAAACAGCCTTGTTATTGGCTATTACCTCAGCACGCAGGTCTCAGAACTACAGGCACTTATGGCAGTGGAAACTTTCATCATTTTCCATCAGGACAGAGTCGCTTTATGAACTATAACCCTACCTTCATGCCCAAGGTAGTATCCAGTGTGGCTTTGAATCAGACCATTCATTTACCCACCTTTTATCCTAACCCACAGAATAAAGGAGAAAGGCTTCTTCACTCTTTGGGCTTTCACAGACAGCTACGTTACTATTTAGATAAGACAAAGATCTTCAGAAAAACTGACCAACTCTTTGTATCATATGCTGCAGGTTCACAAGGAAAGGCTGTTTCAAAACAGACCATCTCCAAATGGATATCACATTGTATCCGCTTTTGCTACTCGCACCATGGGTAGGCAGTGCCTGTCAATATTAGATCCCATTCTACCAGGGCTACTGCAACCTCAGCAGCCTTTCTCAGAGGGGTTCCAACCAAAGACATTCTGGAGGCAGCTACTTGGAGTTCATTGCACACCTTTACCAAGCACTACCACCTTTCATTATACTCAAAAACCAGAGCTGGTTTTGCCACTGCAGTTTGCAGGGCATCCTAGCATCACCTAACCCAGTTTAGTACCAGCCACCCTTCCATAGCTTTGGGATTCTACCCAAGTGTGATGACTGCAGCAGTATAGCACGATGAACATAGTACAGTTTTGTACCTACCATAAATGTAGATGTTCGAGTGGTTATACTGCTGCAGTCCAGGTTACCCTCCCTCCATCCCCTCTACATACCAGGGTGTTAGTTGCAACTCCATGTACATCAGTCTAGTGGATGCATGTCTATATGGTGTATTTGCTTACAGCTAGTACTATTGCTTCTCTACGAAGGTATTGTTGCATAACTATTGTATTGCCTTCCTAGTTGGGGGCACCTGACATCTGGGGCAAGAAAAACTGAAGAAAATGCCATTGGCTGTCTCTCTTATACCCCTGTCGCACTGACGGGGAAGAGGCGACGACAGCCGACGCCGGACCAGGACTTTGGGATTCGGCCGACTGCGGGACCACCTGACGACAGGATAACCCAAGTGTGATGACTGCAGCAGGATAACCAGTCGAACATCTACATTTATGGTAGGTACAAAACTGTACTTTTTGTGTAGTCCATTAATTTGTATGTACATACATTCTCATTAGTCTAATCGTAAACTGTAAAATCATTTTTATCTCCCTTAACTTGAAGTTTTTGAAGTTCATCATAGTTGGTGTTGCATTAGTGAGTCTTGGGACTTCCTGATATGCAAAAGCTTGTGGCCAGCCTGAATATCAGCCTCTCACAACTCCCCAGCCAGCAGACATTGTTGACTGTCCATCTTCAGGACATTAGGGATGCAAGATTACACCTGCCAGTGCAGTCTTCAGGTCTTTCTTGTTATGTAGTCTGATGAACAAGTCACATTACTCAGATTCATCAGTCTGTCAGTCAGCTTGAACTACCAGAACATCACAGGTAAATACCCACTGGTGATTTTCCTCACCTCTGTAGAGGTATTTTATTTTTTTAAAGCATTAACTGCCTTTCATGTGGGGAAACAAATCCCTCACAAAGATTTCCACTGATATGGTATTTTGTTACTTAAGGTTTCTGCACAGTGTGCCTAACTGCCCATCTGAAGTAGTGTACTTCATTTGGTCTTCAACCTGTGGGTACCGGATCCGTATCGGATCCGAGATGGCAAATTCACTAGCATCTGCTCCGAGCTCCTACCCTTATCCATAATATACCTCCACTACCTTCCAACCCCCAGATCTCATTTGCTGCTACTTGCCTGAAGCATTGTGATCTCCTGAGCTCCAAGTTAGTGAGTGGGTTTTTTGCTTTTAAGCAGTTTTTTTCTAAAATTTTGAGTGTTAGGTGTGTTTAGTGTAGGTTCCCTCTCCTCCTCCCATCGCTGTTGCGTCGTGTATTAGAAAATTTCCTGTAGTTTTTAGTGTTAGTTTGTTAGTGTGTATTGCTTCCCCTCCCCCCTCAGTGTTCTGTGTGCCTTGAGTGTGTGGTGAGTGGTTTTGAGTGGGAAACAGGTAACTTTTTTTCTTCTCCTTTTCCTTCTCTAGTGTGAATTTTTCTTGTGTAGAGACATGGCTGACCCCAAGCCTGTCTTCAAAAGGTGCACTGTGTGGCCATAAATGGTCTCCTGCAGATGGCCACACTCTTTGTGTAATGTGCTTGGGCATTGCCCATTTGAGTACAGATTGTACTATCTGCGAGGGTTTTAATCCATGCGCTATAAAGGACAGGAAAGCCAAGTTGGCCCTAAAAGGCCTTCTACCCACTTATGAGGCAGCTGCCTTGTCCACTGCTTCGTTCACAGTGGCTGCTGTGGCCTCCTGTCCCTCCTCTCTTGCTTCTCCTCCCTCCCAGGTTGGGACTCAACCTCCTGTTTCTAAGCCTGTGGAAGTGGAGCAGGAAAGGGGCAGGGAGAAGGCGAGAGAGAGCACAAATCGGACAAGCATTCCAAACCAGAGAAACAGAAGAGGTCTGCGGGCCTTCCTTTTACTCCTGCCAAAAGTCAGGCTAGGATCTGTGACTCCCCTCTGCTCCGATCTCCGAGATTTTCCCCAGTGCCAGAGGAGAGACATCCTCCATCTAGGGCCTCGGTTCCTCCACCCGCCAGGTTGGAGTCCGTGGCCTTGTTGAGATCCATGCATTGCTTACTGGAAGTTGACATGGATAAAATGATAGGGTTCATTTGTGCTCCGATCTAGATGCCAGCTCCCTCTGGGGGGGGGGGGGCTCGCTTCCTTTTTTCACACCAATTTATCCTTCTCTGAGCCTTCCACCGGGTTCGGAGTACTCTGATCTGAGGATGGCCTTAGTCAGGGGGTCGGCGTCGACGGTACCCGTCTCCTCAATGCCGACAGCTGCCTGGAGCATATTGGATCCATTCAGTTCGGATCAGAGTGGCTGTCTGAGCTGGAGCTTGGGTGTCTGATCTGAGGGAGCAGAACTTTTTTCATCAGCTCCGGCGTTGTCGGGCCAAGTTCCCTCCCTCGGAGGGCTGACCACTTCGGGTCCGATTCTCACGTCTGATCCGGGGAGAGTGGTTTCTTTATTGGTACCCCAGGAGGCTCGTTCTCCCTCGGAGTTCGTGGTAGAAAGGCTTCTCTTCACTGGATTGAGACCCTTTACTATTTCCTTGGATTCCACCCCGACCTCCTCAGCTCTGTTTAGGAATACCATCATTTTACCAGAGGGACAGCCCATGCTCGATGAGCCCCAGGCAGTTTCCCCTGAGGAACAAGTGGCTTGCGAGTTCACCCAGAAGAGCCCCACTGGAGATGTGCCTCGCAAGCATACGTGTAAGAGGAGGCACTTGGACTCCCCCGAGTCCCTCACCGAGGACATTAATTTGGATAATGGGGAAGGTTCCCCCAGATCACCACCTGAGGATGTCTTTTTTGGAGACTACATGGAAATCCTATGCCAGCCGGGAGATTGGTCCACCCCTAAACCTTCTGACGAATCCGTGTTACTGGAGGCTTTCGGCATGGACCCATCTACTTCCTGGATGTCCCCTTCCGCAGATCCCCTGGTGGACCTGGTCACCTCATTGGCCTAGAAAGAGCTGGACACCATGGAACCAATCCCTAAATGTCTGGATAAGATCTTGAGTCTACCATCAGATAGACCAGCGTGGAACAAGGGCTACCCCATAGATGCTATGGTGGGTAGCAGCAACCACGAAAAAGGAGCTAGCCCAAGAGAGTTCCTCTGTTCTTCCCCCTGACCGAGGGTCTTGGATGATGGACCACTTAGGGAAGCAGGTTTATGCATCAGCAGCCTTTTCCATCAGGGTGCTGGACTTACCTGGCCCACGTCATGAGTCTTCATCGCAACCTGGTCAAGGAACTAGCTGAGTCTTCCCCCTAAGTCCATGTCGCAGGAGAATAGACACATTCTCCATGAGGATGGCCACTTTAAAAGCAGTGTCTAACACATCCATGCGTCTCCTCTCCCATGCTACTGAAGGAGCGGCTAGGGCTGCTAGGTCTGGCGTGTCCATGAGGTGCAACGCCTGGCTCAGACTGTCTGTTTTCGGAACCTTTCAAGGGTCTTTTGCCAACACCCCTTATTGACGGTTCTACTCTTTTTGGTAAGACCGTAAAAGAGACTTTAGTCCAGAGTGAGAAGGACGGGAAGACACTGTCTGCTGTCGGAATCCGCTTCTTGAACCCTCAAAGATCCTTTTCCCGGAATCAGGGAAGACAAAAGATGTGGTTCCAGAAGTCACAGTATTCTTGGGACACTCGGGGTGGTTCTTCTCCCAGAGGCAGAGGGGGACAGGATAGACACCTGCCCAGAGGCAGAGGGGGGTTAGAGGAATTTTGGGTCTCGAGAACCTTTCTCAGACAGGCCCGGACAGCAACCCTCAAGGATTGCCCGACTGCTCTACTCTGGAGATAGTTGGGGGACGATTGTCATTGCACCTGGTGGCATGGGAGTCCGTAACATCAGACTGCTGGTTGCTTCAGATCATATCCAGAGGATACTCTATCCCTTTTGTGGTTCCTCCCAGATACCTCCCGGACATACCATTCGTGCAAAGGGAGCTAGCAGCAGCACAGGAAATCTACAAGCTGCTAGAAAAATGAGCCATCAAACCCGTCCCCTCAGATCAGTCTGGATCAGGCATCTACTCCAGGTTCGTTTTGGTTCCAAAAAAAAAGGGGGGACTTAAGGCCCATTCTGGACCTATCTACCCTGAACCTGTCAGTTGCCAAAGAAAATTTCTGGATGGTCACACTACAGTCCATCATGCCATACCTGCAAGATAGCGACTGGATGTGCTTGCTAGACCTCCAGGATGCCTACTATCACATAAAGATGCACAAAAGCTGAGGAGGTTCCTCCGCTTCTGGCTAGGAGTCAGTCATTGCCAATTTCGAGCCCTCCCCTTTGGTCTCACCACAGCCCCCAGGGTGTTCACCAAAGTGATGGCGGTAGTAGCGGCTCACCTGAGGCTTCAGGGGATTCAGGTCTGTCCGTACCTGGACGATTGGCTTCTCACGGCTCCCACCAGGCATCTACTTTCTCAAACCAGAGATTATTTCTTAAAGCTTGCTCGTCAATTGGGGATTATAATCAACGCATCCAAATAACTTCTAAATCCTGTCCAGGTGATAGATTACATTGGGGCAAGGATAGACGCACTACAGTGCAAAATCTTCCTGACCACAGAGAAAGTACAAAACCTGAGGTTGCATGTCTCCCTGATCTACCATTCTCATCTTCCCTTGGCAGAATCAGTGTTGAGGGCCTTAGGTTCAATGGCAACGACCATAACCCTTATTCCATGCACCCGGTTACATCTGTGAGTACTACAGTGGACACTAGCTGTACAGTGGTCCCTGTTGGAACTTCCATTATTGTATCCAATACACCTCAGTCAAGTCTGCCGGTCATCCTTTCTGTGGTGGATGTGCTCTCCATAAATCTTGGGACGACCTTTTGTTCCAGCCCCTGTCCAAGCCACAGTGACCATGAATTCCTCCCAACATGGGTGGGGGGTGGCAATGTTTGGGCAGGACAACCCAAGGCCTGTGGTCCCCTGTCAAGACCAGTTTGCACATAAACGTTCTAGAGATGAGGGCATTCCTTTTGGCATTGCAGGCCCTTCATGCCTTTCTTCCTTTTGGAACCATTACAATTCAGTCAGAAAACATGTCAGTGGTCTGGTACATCAACAAACATGGAGGGACCAGATCTTACCCCCTTTGTCGCAAGGCCATCAGTGTGTGGGAATGGGCGATCTCCACCGGTCACTTTCTCATAGCAACGCACATTCCAGATGGTCCAACATTCTAGTGGCCAGGTTGTCAGACACTTCTGATGCCTTATGAGTGGTCTCTGAATCATTCAGTAGCGGAGCAGTTCTTTCTGGAGTGGGTTCAGCCTTGCTGCGATCTCTTCACATCTCCCTCCAATGTGAAGTGCAGCGAGTTTTTCGCTCTGAACCCCATGCTAAAGGAGTCCCCCAGAGATGCTCTAGTCCATCCTTGCACTCCCGGTCTTCTGTATGCTTACCCCCCAATACCTCTTATTCTGAGCTTTCTACAGAAAGCTCGTCGACTGGGGAGCAAAGTGATCCTCATTGCCCCATTTTCGCCTCACCAAGTATGGTTTCCCTTCCCTTGGTGTCATCTTCTGGCTCCGCCTTGGATCCCGTTTAGGATCTGATTTCACATCCATCAGGGGTTCCTCACCTGAACCTGGACAGTTTGAAGCTCATGGCTTGACTGCTCCAATTCCCATGATCACTAGGACTCCTGGATTATCCTCTTCAGTTAGGTCTATTCTGGTTGAGCTCATAAGTCTTCGACTAGGAAGATTTACTGCAGCAAATGGAAACTTTCTCAAAGGAGTGCAGACCCTTTCACGGCTCCTGTTTCTGCCATTCTTGACGTACTAGCCAATATTTTTCAACAAGGAGCAAGCTCAAAATTCAATTAGCTGCCATCTCTCATTTTCACTTAGGTGAGAATTCCGACTCCCTGGCCTCTTCTAGACTGTGTAAAGCCTTTATCAAAGGTGCTTTCCTGTTACGCCCCCCTGGTCAAGGATCCTGTTCCTCCATGGGACCTTACAATGGTTCTTCAGGCTTTGGTCGCTCTGCATTTTGAACTCGCTGCAACCACAGATCTTAAGTTCTTATCTTGGAAAACAGCATTCCTGGTAGCTATCGCCTCTGCTAAAAGGGTTTCAGAACTGCAAGCTTTGTCCATTAAAAGTTCCATATATGATTTTCCATAAAGATAGAGTTTCCCTTTGGACCAATCCGTCCTTTTTTCCTATGGTTGCATCACAAGTTAACATCAATCAGACCATTAACTTGCCTGTTTTCTTTCCAAACTTTACTAGCAAAATGGAATATAAACTCCACTTGTTGGATGTTCATAGACCGTCATGATTTTATTTACACAGGACTAAAAACTTCCGTAAATCTGAAAAATTGTGCCCTCCTCTAAACCCTTTTTGGGTAAACCTATCTCCAAGGTCACTATTGCTAGGTGGATTTCCTTGTGCATCCTTCAGGTGTATAAGGATAATGGTGTCTCCCCTCCGTGTCAAGTGAAAGCTCATTCCACTAGGTCAGTGGCTACGTCTACGGCCTTTTGGTGTAGAGTCTCATTGGATGACATTTGTTCTGCAGCTACTTGGCCCTCATCTTATACCCTTTATTTCTCACTACAAATTAGATTTGACTTCTAGAAGGAGAACATCCTTTGGTTCCGCGGTGCTCCAGAATATTCTTCCATGAGGGCCACCCAGGAGTTGAGTAGCTGGTTAATCTGTCCCATAGGTTGAAGACCAAATGAAGTAAACTACTTCAGATAATGAAGTTATGTACACACCATAACATTCCATCTCAGTAGTTCTACTTCGTCTTCAAGCGTCCCTCCCTCCTTCCCCCTGACTTATCATAGGAATAGCCTGTTGGCTGCAGTTTTAGGTCATAAAGTATTCTTCAGGTCGGTTTCTCAGTATAAGGGTCAGCAAATTCGATCAGGGGGTTGGAAGCTAGTGGAGGTGTATTATGGGTAAGGGAAGGAGCTTGGAGCTCAGAGCAGATGCTAGTGAATTTGCAGGCTTGGATCCAATATCGATCCGGTCCCCACAGGTTGAAGACAAATGAAGTAGAACTACTCAGATGGAACGTTATGGTGAGTACATAACTTCTTTTTTTTGTGCAAGGTTTGATAGTAAAACCATTTGCCACAGGGCCACATCCCAGCAGTAGCATTTAAATTCAGGTAGGGCTGACCTTTGCACACTGTGGTATCCTCCATTTCCCATAAGAGGAGAAAAGATAAGTGCCTGAAGGTGAATGTCAGAGGTTGAAGGTATTAATTTGTCTGATTTCCCACCTAGACTTGATCACCCACTCATGTGACGTGCATTTGAAGCCTCCTGATTAGACTGCTGTTTGGCCCAAGTCCTCTGGTACAACCCCTCGCTGGAGGCCATCATGACTGAAGCATAAGCCTCATATTTCAACACCAGGCTGACATTGGTTGGGTCCAAAATCACCAAGCAGTCCATGGCTTCTGGTACCAGACTGCTAGTGATTGAGGGTGAGGGCAGTTTCAGATTCCTTGGACTTGGAGGATGCGGAGGAACTTGCATACATAGAGCACCTCCCTTTTCTAAGGTATGTAGACTCTGAATCAGAAGGTGCCTTATCTGTAGTCTTGCCATCTGAGGATTTATCCATTGGAGACTCCCTTTGTAGGATGAAGGAAACCTTCATTTGAGAATCTAGGGAGTGCTCTTAGGCTCAAATTCATTGCAGAGAACTACTAAACCCTCCTGTCCCCAGACCACTGACAATTCTTCCAGACCTGGTAGTCTTGGATGATGATTGTTGCCATAGCCTTGCAACCTAACTCCCCCACAAAGCTCAATTTTGTTCTGTAGAGTGCTTGTGTCTCACAAGCACCTCTCTAAACACCTCAGTGGTGGATCCATCAGTTGTGTCTAAGGAATCCTTCAAAAAAGCTGGTGGGTAAGGAAAGCAGATTAACTGACTAATTCTGCATTTAAAAAAATCCAGCCTGGCCACAAGACCTGTGAAACTAACTCCATATGCTGAAATAGCTGGAGAAGGTACTGGAACAAATTAAATCTAAGGCAGAAGGGGTACAAGACAAGATCTTCCAGAGGGGCATCCAAAAGCTGTGTAGTGTTGCCCTCCAGATGGTGAGATGCTTCTAAAATGCAGCTAAAATGCATTGGATGCATCAATGCATCATGCATGGTGGCTGCTATGGGCTCCATAATGCAACATGCCTAGCTGCGGAATCTGCCCCTTTTAGACCAGGTTAACTCATAACAGCCAAGTGATCCTTACAGATGCTTCTGCAGTTACATTCTACTGATGCCTGTAGGCATTAAATATTGAGTGTTCCTACATGCATTAATAATTCTAAAACCATGCTACATACAAAATACTGAAAGATTTCATTGCAAAATGTACACAACGGCAAGCACAGCTGTATTGATACTAACCTCTGCTAGTGCAGTTAGAGATATTAATTCATGTAATATTTGATCTGAAGTAGTTAACGTAATTTTATGTGCAACCTGTGGGTATACGGATCTGTATCGGATCTGAGCCGGCAACTTTTTTCTAGCATCTGCTCCAAGCTCCTCCCCTTACCCGTAATGCCCTACCATATCCTATCTTCCCCCAGATCTCGTTTGCCGTGCCAGTAGTGTACATCGTGGTCTCCTTTGCTCTAAGCTCAGGAATCGTAAGTAGACATTTTTTTTGCTGATATCTAGGTGTGCTTGACTAGGATTTCCCTTCCTCCCTTTCTGTAGTATCGCGTTTGGTCGTTGGTACTAACAAAAAAAAAAAAAAAAAAAAAAAAAAGTTTTTTTGTCTAGAGTAGTAGTTAGGCCTGCCCTTCCCCTACCTTTGTGTGTGTGTGTGGTTCTTGGAAAAGTAGTGCTTGTACCTTGGAGTGCAGGACTATGGCTGACAAGCCAAAGCCTGTTTTCAAAAAATGTGCAGTGCGTGGCCATAAGCTTTCCCCGGCCGATGGTCTCACACTGCATGTGATATGCTTAGGAGTGGCACATTTGTCCACTCAGTATGCTGTCTGTCCAGGTTTCAATCCTAGGGCCCTTAGGGATCGTAAGGCCAAGCTAGTTGCCAAAGGCCTTCTCCCTGCTGCCATGCTGGAATCTGCCTCGTTCGCTAGTGTACCACCTTCCACCCAGAGAGGGACTCAACCTCCCTCTTCATCTGGCGATGGGTCTTCAGAGGACAGATCTTCAGTCAGCGAGTCTGACAAAGATAAGGAAAAAGAATAAGAGAAAGAAAAGGAAAGGCAGAGAGGAAAGGGAGAAAAATGGCAGGCATCGTAAGAGGTCCCCAGACAGGGAGCTCTTTCTCAGCCTCCCATCTAAGACCATGAGGCCTGTTTCTCAATGGCTCCGGTCTCCTCATTTATCACCGGAGCCGTTGGAACATTCAAACCCGAGGCCCTCCTCCCCACTGTGCAGACCAGCCAGATCAGAGTCAGTGGCCTCTTCGAGGTCGACTTGGAGCCTATCGGACATGGATATGGACAGGATGATGCAGAGATTTATTCAGACCCAAATTCAGATGGGAGTCTTGCCAGGTTCCTCTTCCTCTGGAGGGGTGACCTCTATGCCTCTTTTCCACCCCATCTCTCCTCCCCCGATCCGTGCTTCGGGGATCTTGGATCCGAGGTTTTTTGGAGCTGGTAGCTCGACGCCGACGGTTCCTCCAACCTCGACTCTGGCTGTTACCTTGAGTTCCTTGGATCCAACTTGTTCGGATCTGAGTGACTCTCGGAGCCGCGGACAGGGAGTTGGATCCGGGGGAACAGATTCTTTGGCTCTGTCCTTTTCGGATCCGATCCGTTCCCTCTGACCTCAGGCAACCCTGTCTTCGGCTCCAGTCCCTGCTTCTGATCCGGGGAGGGCTTCTTCCTCGGCCTTTGAAGTGGTGGAGAGGGTTCTCTCCCAGGGATTGAGACCCCGGCCCATCCTCTCGGATACCACCCAGGCCCCCCTGGATTTGGCGACGACTCCCTTCATCCTGTCTCAGGGACAGCCCGTGCCAGAGGATCCCCAGGTAATTTTCCCCAAGGAAACCTCTGCGGCTCGCGGATCTCCTTCTGAAAGTCTCACTGTGGAGGGTCACTGTAAGCGCAAGTGCAAAAGGAGGCACTTGGACTCCCCCTAGTCCCTCACTACTGACACAGACTTAGATGGAGAAGGTTCCCCCAGGTCACCTCTCGAAGACGTCTCCTTCGGAGAAATTATGGAGATCCTCCACCAGAGGGGAGGTTGGTCAGCCCTAAAACCTTCTGGGGATGAGTCTGTGTTCCTGGAGGCCTTTGGCATGGGTCCATCTACTTCCTGGGTGTCCCCACCAGCAGACCCCTTGGTGGACCTCATCACCATGAGGGCATGGAAGGAGCCCGACACCGTAGAGCCCATCACACCCTGACAAGGTTTTATCTCCCCCTTCTGACAGACAACCCTGATCGAAAGGAGCCCCAGTTGATGCTGTGTTGGTTGCAGCGGCCACAAAGAAGGAACTAGTACAGGAGAGTTCCTTAGTCCACCCTCCAGACAAGGAGTCCAGGTCGGTGGATAGGTTTGGGAAGCGCGTATACTCCTCAGCGACTTTTTCTGTCCGTGCGCTGAATTATTTGGCACATGTGATTCGGCTTCAGTGAGACCTTGCTTCGGAATTCGCTGAGTCGCCCCCAGAGTCTTTATCGCCGCAGGACAGACAGCTGTTCTCGGCAAAAATGTCAACTCTGAAGTCCATCTCAAACACACCTATGCAGCTACTTTCCCATGCCACAGAAGGAGCAGCTAGGGTGGCTGGGACAGGCATAGCCATGAGGCATCATGCCTGGCTCAGATTGTGTCAGTTCGCGGACCCTTTCAAGGCGTCGTTCATCAATGCTCCCTACGACAGTTCGTCCCTTTTTGGAAAGACAGTACGTGACACACTTGTCCAGAGTGAAAAGGACGGGAAGACTTTGCCGTCTGAGTCCGCTTCTCTAACCCTCAGCGGTCCTTCTCTAGGAATCAGAGGGCAGCAGAATATGTGGTTCCAAAATTCTCAGTTTTCCCTGGATTCTCAGGACAGCTATTCCCCCAGAGGTAGAGGGGGACAGGATCGACTCCGACCCAAAGGTAGAGGGAGTCCCAGGAATTCTGGGTCAGGGAACCCTTCTCTGATAGACCCAGTCAGCAGCCTGAGGGGTTTGCCCGACTGTCCTACTCTGGAGGCAGTCGGGGGACGATTGTCCTTACACCCAGCGGCATGGGAGTCCATTACGACAGATAGCTGGGCTCTTCAGATAATATCCAGAGGTTACTCTCTTCCTTTCATTGTCCCTCCAAATATTACAAAACACCTCCTGGATGTTCCACCTGCTCGCAGGGAGGCCGCAGCTCTAGAGGTTTAAAAGCTGTTTCTCAAACGAGCCATCGAAAAGCCCCCCCCCCAGATCAGTCCGGATTAGGCATCTACTTAAGGTTCTTTTTGGTGCCAAAAAAGACGGGGGACCTCAGGCCCATTCTAGATCCGTCAACATTAAACCTGTCGGTAGCCAAACAGAAGTTCCGGATGGTCACCCTACAGTCCATTCTACCTTATCTCCAAGAGTGCGACTGGATGTGCTCCTTATACCTTCAGGATGCTTACTACCACATAAAAATACACAGAAGCTCCAGGAGGTTTCTGTGCTTCCGGCTGGGGAGCCAGTCATTTTCAGTTCAGAGCCCTACCCTTTGGTCTCACCACAGCCCCCAGGGTGTTCGCCAAGGTAATGGCAGTTGTAGCGGCACACCTGAGGCTTCAGGGTATTCAGGTGTTTCCATACCTGGATGACTGGCTCTTCGCTGCGCCCAACAAGCATCACTTGTGTCTGGCCCGAGATTATTTCATTCGGTTAGCAGAGCTACTGGGAATTGGTCAATATTCACAAATCCCATTTGCAACCAGTACAAGTTCTAGACTTCATTGGGGCACGGTTAGACACTTTGCAGATGAAGGTATTCCTAACTACATCTACATCTCTGGTGCCACATACCTCAGATAGCGAACGCCAAGTTTGCAAAGGCCAGCGAGGTTCTCCGGGCTGTGGGCTCCATGGTTGCCGCCATATCTATTCTCCATTATGCGCGCCTTCACATGCGGGTTCTTCAATGGACTCTGGCTGTTCAGTGGTCTTGGCTAGACCTGCCCACGGAATTTCCGCTCAAGATCAGGCACGTCTGCAGGACATCTCTTCTTTGGTGGTAAACTTCACTGGAGATGTCAAAAGGACACCCCTTTGCGTCACCTCCAGTCCAAACCACAGTGACCACGGACACCTCCCAACTTGGGTGGGGGGGACATTGTTCGGGAAGGACAGTCCAAGGCATGTGGTCCCAGGCAGAGACCAATTTGCACATAAATGTTCTAGAGATGAGGGCAGTGCTTTTAGCGTTGGAAGCCTTTCACACAGTCCTCCCTCTCGGAATGGTTGCAATTCAGTCAGACAACATGTTGGTCATCTGGTATATCCACAAGCAGGGGGGAACCAGATCCTATGCTCTGTCACGAGGCCATGAGAGTGTGGGAATGGGCGATTTCCACCGGTCGGTTTCTGATAGCAACGCACATCCCGGGGTGCTCCAGCATTTTAGCGGACAGATTGAGCCAGGCCATTCTGATGCCTTACGAGTGGTCTCTGAAACAGTCAGTAGCAGAGGAGATTTTCCTTGCATGGAATCAGCCTTGCTGCGATCTCTTCGCATCTCCTTCCAACGTGAAGTGCAGCGAGTTCTTTGCTCTGATTCCCTCACCAGGGGAAGTCCGCAGAGAAGCTCTAGTCCATGCTTGCCCCCCCCGGGGTTTCTGTATGCTTATCCACCTTTACCTCTCATTCCGAAGTTTCTTAAGAAAACTTGCCGACTACGGTGCAAAGTGATCCTCATTGTCCCGTTCTGGTCTCGTCAGGTTTGGTTCCCATTCATTCGGTCTCATCTATTAGCTCCCTTATGGGATCTGGATCCCTGCCCGGATCTAATTTCCCATCCATCGGAGACACGTCTGCCCGATCTGGGCAGCCTCAAGCTAACAGCTTGGTTGCTCCAGTTCCGTTAATTGCCAGGACTCCCGGTCTTTCATCCCAGGTAAAATCCATTCTGGTGGCCTCTCTTAAAGACTCCACTAGCAAACTTTATTGCAGTAAATGGAAGTGCTTTTCCATTTGGGCCTCACAGAGAAAAATAGATCCCTTTACAGCCCCTGTTCCAGCGGAGTTGACTTCCAGTTATCTTTCAGCAAGGAGCTAGTTCCTCCACAGTGAAAGTGCAATTGTCAGCCACTTCCAGTTTTCACGTTGGTGAAGACAACATGGCCTTAGCATCCTCTAGGCTGTGCAAGGCTTTTCTTAAAGGTGCTTTTCTGTTAAGGCCCTCTGTCAAGGATTCTGTACCTCCTTGGGACCTTACTTTTGTTTTACATGCATTGGTGGCTCCTCCTTTTGAACCTGCAGCCTCGGTGGACTTAAAACTTTTTGTTCTGGAAGACCGCTTTCCTAGTCGCTATAACATCGGCTAGGAGAGTTTCTGAGCTTCAAGCTCTATCTGCCATGCCTCCGTATTTGGCCTTCCATAAGGATAGGGTCTCACTCAGTGCTAACTCTTCCTTCTTACCTAAAGTGGCATCTGAAGCAAACATAAACCAGTCCATTAATCTGCCCGTTTTCTTTCCCAACTTTCAAAATAAAGGTGAATACAAACTCCATTTGCTAGATGTTCATAGACAACTTTGTTTTTATCTTCATAGAATGAAGTCTTTCCGCAAGACTGACCAATTGTTTCCTTTTCCAAAGCGTTTATGGGAAAAGCTATTTCTAAAGTTTCTTTAGCCAGATAGATCTCTCTCTGCATTTCACATGCCTACGAAGCAAAAGGTTTCTCTCCTCCTGGTATAGTTAAGGCTAACTCTACCAGGTTCCTGGCGACTTCTGCTGCTTTTTGGTCCAGGGTACCTTTGGACGATATTTGTGCAGCAGCGACATGGGCCAATTCACATACCTTCATTTCCCATTACAAATTGGATCTGATTTCGAGGGGTAGGGCATCCTTTGGCTCTGCAGTGCTCAGGAATATCCTTCCATAAGGGCCTCCCAGGATTGGAGTAGCTGGGGACTCTGTCCCACAGGTTGCAGATAAAATGAAATTAACTACTTTAGAAAAAGAAGTTATGTACTCACCATAACGTTCCATCTGAGTAGTTATACTTCATTTTTCTGCAACATTCCCTCCGTCCCTCGGACCTTATCCTGTTTTCAGGGTTAGTTTATTGGGTTGAGTTGCATATATATTGTTAGTTGCAGCAAACTCGATCTGAGGGAAGATAGGAGATGGTAGGGTGTTATGGGTAAGGGGTGGAGCTCAGAGCTTGGAGCAGATGCTAGAAAAAAAGTTGCCGGCTCTGATCCGATACAGATCCGTATACCCACAGGTTGCACAATAATGAAGTACAACTACTCAGATGGAACGTTATGGTGAGTACATAACTTCTTTTTTTGTCATAACTTTCATATTTTTCTAAATATCTCGACATCCATGTCTCACAGACAGAACCCATTAGCCTCACATGAAAGGTCTCAAAAAATACTGCTGGCAGTTTGTGTAGCTTGAGTGGTTCCTGAGATGATAGAAGTTGTTTACAAACTATTATAAGCTTAATAGTTATATGTTTACTGTAACTTATAAAATCCAGTTTAAAACCTAGCGAGTGCTACCACTGTAAAACGTACTGAAGAGTTTGCTATTTGCAGTTTAGTAACGCTTATGGTTCTCTCTCTTTGTGTGTGTGTGTGTGTATATGTGTATATATATATATATATATATATATATATATATATATATATATATATATATATATATATATATATATATATAGTGTGTGTGTGTGTGTGTGTGTATATATATATACACATATGTATATATATATATGTATATATATATATATATATATATATATATATATATATGTATATATATATATATATATATATATATATACATGTCTATAAGATTCAAATTTTGTCCTCACATTTCAATCAAAAAGCTTCCATTGGAAGTTACATTGCAAACTTCCAGAGCTCCATTGGAGGGAATGAGTTAAAGAAAAATTTCTAGGTGCACCTTAGGATAAGGAGTTTGTCTTTGCCTGCCCCCATCAAAGTAGGTGTTTTGAGAGACTGGACAAAAAGAAATAGAGGAAACATGCCAAGAAATTTTACCGGTCTTCAACTCCCAGATATAAAAGAAATTATAGCAAATCCAGGCCCTTTCTATCTAGGCACAAAACAACCTACCTAGGGAGAAAAGGGCCAGACATCAAAGAAAGTGGCAAAGCAGCCAGTGTTCCAGACCTGTGGGAGGGAGTCAAAGACCCTGCCCACAGCTCCCCCCAATCCTACCTCAACCCCCCCCCCCCAGCCTAAGTTAGAAGCCTGTCCTCTTCCCCACAGAGAGTGGGAGGAGATAACCCAAGACAAATAGGTCCTGCAGATCATTTCTAGGCATTACCTTTACAGCAAAGCAAAAAGGGGAATTGATTCCACTTCCTCTGTTGCAGGACATTTTAGTTCAGGGATCTGTGTAAAAAGTCCCTACAGGGGAGGCAGGTACAGCGTTCTATTCCTGCCTCTTCCTGTCCATGACCTTTTGAAACTAAATGTTTCTTGTAGTACCAAAATTCACAATTATGACTCTGGAAATACTTCTACCCCTTATCTTATCAGGGCCATTGTTGGTGTCTCCGGACTTGAATGATGTCTGTCTTCATGTTCGTATTTTGCAAGAATACAGGATGTTTTAATGTTCCCAGGTAGTGGGGAGTACGTTACAGGTTTGTGCCTTACTATTTGTTTTATGTACTGCTCGCTCCTAGGGTGTTTAAATAATGTCTTGCATCAGTCAGAACAAGAGGGGTTCACATTTACCCCTACTTAAGATGATTGCCTGATCCGGGCCACATTACCCACAGAACTTCTGACGGCTATGCAGATCAACATGGATTACTTTCAGAAAGTAGGACTAAATGTCATTGTCCAGAAGTCGCAGGTCTTCCCCATTGCCAGGACTACCTTTCTGGAGGTAGTCATAAACTCAGTGCAGCAAAAGGCATTCCTCCCAGAAGATGAGGTTTCCTTCCTATCACAGTATCTGAAGAGTGTATGCAGCAGACAGGCTATTACTACAAGGGAATTTGAGGGTCCTAGGTTACATGGTTTTACATTCTAATGATTCCATTAGTAAAACTGCACATGAGGTAGCTACAGTGGTTCCCTAAGTAACTGCTTGCAGCATCAGCAGTCCCTAGAAACACTTGTCCCTCTCCTTCCATGCTTGAAAAAGAAATCCTGTGATGGGAGGAAAATGAAAAACAGTCCAAGACCACCCTTCAGCTCCCAGCAACAGCACATACCCTAACAGACAAGCTCGCACCTGTCCTAGGGCGCTTACCTGGAGCAATTCAAGGCCTAAGGGACTTGGGACAGGCGTTAGGCAAATCATCATTATTAAGGTAATGATGACAGTTATTCTGGCATTAAAAGTATTTTAAGAAAAGTTGATTTCCAGACCCATTATCACACACAAACACTTCACACCCACTTCCTTGTACTCCTTTAATCCAGGGTTCCTGGCTGTGTGTAGGGCTTGTTGGGCAACATCATGCTTCCATCTGAGGAACATTTGACTCCAGTGCCTTGGACAAGATCTGAAGATGGCACCAGCCAATGCAACTGTTGAACCTATAGTATCCTATAGTATCCAACATCAGATATCTTGAGACATCCTCTGGCTGGTGGATTGTGAAAGACTGCTACTTGGGCCGACACAGGGCTCTGCATGGCATGATGGCCCAAGAAGTCAGTACTTGCAACACTGATCTCCTCACACATCTGCAGTTATGTTAAGACATCAAGACATCTGTACTTTCTACTGGTTTACAGGTTTTCTCTTGTACTGGAATGTCATCACATCTTTCAATGTCTTTTTAAAACTTTATTGTGACATGCACCAACTGCTTACAAGTCATCTTCCTATTTATCTTAATTATTTTATTTATTTAACAGTTATTTGCTGGTACAGTCTGACTTGGAACAAAGCCAATTTTCAGCGGAGTCCCAGGAAGAAACGCTCCAGACGCTTCTCTCACTTTCAGTTTTCTAATTTCAAGGAAAAATCACAGCACTCCTTCACCTTAGCTGCAAGACAGGCTGCTTGACAACACCATGAATGCTGTAGGTTTAGCATGAACTGTTTAATTTGAAATTAAACAGAAAGGAGTGTCACAGCCAGATACTCTAAATTGGATTTAAAAAAAAAAAAAAATATATATATATATATATATATATATATATATATATATATATATATATATATTTTTTTTTTTTTTTTTTTCCTGCAACTAATTCTGTAATACATTGCAGACAAATTATAATTTTCATAGTATATTACATAACTATGTGTTGATATTGGCTGGCTGACTTAGAATTTTCACAAAGCAGTCAACTACATAATTGAGGCAGAGTTGTTCGGAGGTTGTAATGCTTACTATTTTATTGCTGAAGTCATCTTATTACCTGTTTCCTCATTCATCCAGTAGGGGCACCTCTATACCCTCCTTGGTTGTAAGGCCTGTAACATCAAATTACTCATCCACACTGAGGTCTAAGTTTAGTGTGATGGACTAAGAATATATACTTACAGCAATCAGAGGAAAATTATGTTACGAGTCTGAGGAGTAAAATATTCCCACACTTTTCAGTTGGAAAACCCTGGTCATTGTACATGAAAATATGTTCTCAAACAATTAAGTTGTAAAACTCAGTGTTATTCAGCACAAAATTTTTTGCATCTTTTTTTCCTTTACCGATTTTCTTCTCACAGGAAGGTGACAAAATTTGCCACACTTACCTCATCCTTAACTGTGTAAGGTTAAGTACCGTGAAACTGGCTGAACATGTGGCTGTCTCGGTAGGTTATGTTGTAATTAAACTCTACAAGTCACTAATTAACCTTCTTAGATTTGCAGATCATTTTTAAATAACCTAATTGCATTTAAAGGTCCTTTTTAATGCTATGGACTGGTTACTACATAGTGTTATGCTGTCATTAGGCTAGTCACTCATTGGCCAGTGCATTGAGCAGTGTGTAGACTTGAGGGGGAGGGGTGCTGCTTTCATTGCTTTTATTCGTCAGTATGTCCTTGGGTGACATTTTCACTGTAGCCATTTGCTCATCTTGAAAATTTTCATTAAGCATTTATGGATTTCAATCCTACTTGTGTTGTTGCACACTGCACTGCATTGCTTACTAATTCTGTTTTCTTGGTCTTTCTCATGCAGTGTCATTGTTGCTTCACTGCTTGAAATTCTTCCGGCTTTGACTCACTCCATATAGCCCCTTGAAAAAGGACAAGGCAGATAAACTGTCTCCTACAGACATCTGAGAGGTGATCTATGCCTAATGTATAAAGCATCCTCTGATCCTGCTCTGATGGATCTTCTGCACATCCACAAAACAGATTGGAATTACCTGGTCTAGGGACCTAAACCTCATCTGCAGAATAAATAGAACATGTTGGAGGGATCCAATTCAAGCGTAACTTGAACCCATGGATGGAGATTAGGAAATTTACCGCTGGTCTGGTACCCATGTCTTTATTAGAAGCAGCCTGTACATGCTTGACCATCCATGGCCAAGCCTACATATATTCCTTAAATAAGCCTAGGGTATAAAAACTTGTCATATAAATTTGAGAGGCATGGCTACACATAAAAAGCCCCCCCCCCCCCTGGGGTCAGTACACTAGTAATCACCTTTAAACCTATTGTATAATCAGTCTTGTAGAGGCTCCTAGGCTCCTCTTTCTTGCCTGTAAATGTTTAAGAGGTAGGCATGCAGTAGGCAGATGTGAGGGGGTTTACCTAATTCATTGAGAGATGTAGCCCTCGAAATCGACAACGCCAAGTGCCACTGAGATAATGCCATCCTACACTTTCCATGAATAGTGTGCTTTGTGCTTGCAGGCAGAGTTCCATAACCCTTTCTCCTTTGAGCACCCCTTTCCCTACTTGGGCTACTAATCAAACTAATGTCACCTATCTCATAGTCAGGGCTTCGTGTGACCAACTGGAAAGGCCACTGAAATACCTCACAAAGAGAATCTATGGCCTCCAACACCTGTCCTATGCAGACGGCTCAAATCACTGTCACTCTCCTCAGTATCGTACAGATTGCTCAGGAGTGATCTGTGTCTCGCCTATAAGGCAATCTCTGACCCTGCCCTACTAGAGATGCTTCATATCTGTAAGTCTGATTCCTCACGCACTACCCGCTCAAAAGGCCTGAACCTAATATGTGACATTAACAAAACTTCCTGGAGAGACAAGTTCTTCTCCCAAAGGTTGCCCCATCTCTGGAATAGACTTCCCATACATGTCAAACAGAGCACCTTGCTAACCCTGTTCAGGTGCAACCTTGATGAGTGGTTGGGGAAACCACAAATTCGTCCCAGTGATTCCGCCTGTGTCCCTCATTGACAGGGGCGACAGGTGCTGACAGAGGTTTATTTTTGGGGATAAACTCTTAGCTAGGCTTGTAAGGGCCATTAGCCTAATAACCTCTATAAGTTATGGAGCTGGCCAGGACTAGTCATATTGGTTAATCTTTTTGAGGAGGTCTTCCACAGTAGCTACTTAAGTTAGAGGCTTGACATGTTAACTAATCCCAGAATAACATGCCCCCAACCATATAGATGTCCAGTGTACTCAAGGATAAAACAGGGTTGGGTTGCACAGCTAAGCTTATAAAGACCCTGGAAGTCGATGGCCTATTTCCAGCCTATGAACCCTTCTGCCATTCATGTTTTGTTGAATGGCCAGTTAACCCACTTTAGGTGGTGCATCCCTTTGTTCATATTACAAGTTTATAATTTTACTTGTGTAGCTTAATTTCTGGCCATTCTGGTTGTTAATATTTGTTATGAGTCAAAAATGGTGTTCTGGAGCCAGTTGCAAACTTTCTTGGCTAGTATTGAGATGTCCTGATGTACACTCAGGCATGTGCATATCCCATATTGTGGAAGCTGGAGCTGCCCAAATTGACATGAGTGTGCTGTAACAAAGGTGATCTGCAGGTACTGGAGTGTGGTGGCTGCTTGCTTGTTTTAGAATTGTGCTTTTATAACCTGGAACAGACTATGTAATCAATTATGCCAACTTACATTTATGGTCTGAGGAAAGCGGGAAAAGGTGTGCAAGAAAGATTCTTGTTTATAGCAGTACAAGATGAGTGCATGACCTTTGTTTGATTGGTGTCTTGAAAAGATTGCTTGAGATAGTTGTCAATGATGACACCAGTCTTTCTATAAATTATTTTGGCTGTCTCTTTCAGATGCGCTTTAATTTTTAATCTTGGCATTTACAAAGGAGCAAGAAGGGCAGGTTTTAAAGCATGATTGTAAGCCGTGGTTGAGTTAAGGACTGATGTAAAAATTTGCAGAAAAGTAAAGAAGCTAATAAAGGTGTTGTGTATGGAATTACATAGACTTGGGCGAATCATTGCCTGGGAAGCTAGAAATATTAGCAGAAGTATGCAGGGGACTTTAGACAAAATATCTTTGGATAGAAACAGTAATGGTCATACCATGAATCAAAAAAGAATCCAAGTAACTACAGGCCGTTGTCTCCCTTCAAGGCAAGCTTATAAAAATGGAGCAGATTAATAGTGGTCTCAAGTGCCCACTAATTGTTTTGCAGGTGGGTGAAGCACGACTTCATGTGGCAGCCTTGTCTAGTAGGTGGCATTTGTTGCAGTGGTGCAGAGGTCTACTTCAGCAAAGTAGCAATACTTAACATCGTTAATGTTACCTTCATAGCCTTAAGATTTACTGAGGGAGTCTACCAGGCTACTAGTATAATGAAGTGATAGTGTAATGCAGGACATTTTGAAATACTTTTGGAATAAATTAGTACAACAGCAGTTCTCCATAACAGGGGAGGACTGCCACAGCAATAAAGTGACATTGTATCTCTTTAAAAGGAAAATCTGTGAATGTATGTTTTTTAAATACAGCTTTTAAAAGAAGAAATTATAAAATGCTAATAAAAATCGTGGAAATGTTTAATCCTTGGATTAATGTTAGGTTAGTAAAATAAGGAAATCAGAGTCTGAAAAAGCCTACAGTTCAAAGTATGGTATCATTCTATTGTAGAAAATCCAGCTGTGAATAATGTATGAGAAGGAAAACACATCCTTGGAATGGAGTTTGCAGAGGCTAAGCCCCCCTGCAGCCCTTGACTAGTTTTAAGTCTGAAGTTCCTCATTGTCAGAGAAGAAATGTTTTTCTTCCCAGAAGCAAAATCTGTTCATAGTTTATATTTGACAGAAAATTCAGAAACACAACCCCCCCCCCCCCGAAATGAGTAGAACTGTGGTAGACTTACCCATCCCACCTACCTCCAAATGTATAACTACCTCTGTTTTTTTTCTGATTATTTGAGAGGATAATGAGGGGAACACTTTGCCTTTGTGAGAGTGCAACAGCTAATGTTCCATTCTTTACACTAAAAACTGATGTTTAACTCTTGAGATTCATTCTAAGACCTTGTGCATCTGTTTTCTTTTCTAGGTGTAGATTTTGGTTATTCAGGACATCCTCCGCTGTTCAAAAATGTTGATTTTGGTATTGACATGGAGTCAAGAAGTAAGTAATTTATTACTTTCTCTGCTTCATTATTGAACTACACAATGTAAATAGGATGGTTTGGCAAAAGAATACAGTTTTCCTCCCATTTTTTTATAGCAGAGTTGAAAGTCTGATTTACTTTGCATCTTTAAGTTTTGTAGTGTTTTTTCAATTGTACGAATATTATTTCATTGTAATCATTGTGCAGTATGTATTCAGGGTTTTTTCTTTTTTTTCAACCCTTGTCTGAAAATCTGTTTGGATTTGTGCCTGTGCTAATTCAGTCAACAAATGACTGTATAAAATGATATAGGCATCTGTCACCCACTATTTTAACTAGCGAAATAGTATTTTGCTGTCTACATTTAGGCATTAATATACCTTAACTGAATTTGTGTGATTGTTTTCTTGGTATTTATTACTTGTAGTTTTGTTAATTTTGGTTTCCTTCCATACTGCTAATGAAAAAGTGAAAGCTTTGTGAAGGGGGATGGCAAGATAGCATTAGAAAATGTCATTAGCCAGATAATTAATGTAATGCATATGATGATTAGGCAGGAGCAGCTTGCATCTCTTGTGGTAGTTCCTTACCTCCCAGAAGTTTTGAACATCCTTGGACTGGAGTCAAAGCAGACTTTACCTGTGCATTACTAACATTAATTTTGCTGCTAAATATTTTTCTGTATGTCACAGTAATTGTTTGCAGCTCTGTCATCAATGTCATTTGAAGGAAGTGAGCATGAAGATGAAGTCTAACTGTCCCTCCAGTTCTTTACAATGGCTGTGCAGGTCTGGGTTTACTAATTTTGTTGCTTAATGTCTCTGCAGATTTCCTTCCATATCACTGCTGCAGTATTCTTTTCAATAGGGATCCCTGCCTAGAAAGCCCGATGTCCAACCAGTAAACCAAAGCCTTTAGGTTGTAATGGGTACACCATAAGACACGTGTGCGGTGTAGGGCATAAAGGTGATGTCTGGACATGCCATCCTCAGAACTTCTTTGCTGCCAGTCCAAATACAGTCTTTGATCATCTGTCTGAACACCCATTCATCTGTTGGTTACCACACCGATTTCAGATAAGTGCCTCATTTAATTTTCTTATCTTTGGGGTTGTTGGTTTCATGTCATCAAGAAAAGGGAAATGCCAGTGCGGAGACAGATTCCCCATAAAGATCATCACAAGCAGTGTTTGTTCTGTTTAGGCGTTTCCCATGACCATATGTCTTGTGAGATTTGTAAAGCTTTTGTCCCTAAGATGTTGCATAGTCTAGTTTCTTCCCTTGCAATTTACTTAGAGAACCAACAACGTAAATTGTTGGCTAAAGACAGTATGGAGGGTTCTTCCTGGTCAAGAGGGTCAACCATCTGTTAGGAAAAAGACCAAGAAAGCTCTGTCAGATTCTTTAGCTGTACCACCTCCACCTGAAACCTCTCATAAGGCTGGTGAATGCCTGGAGGGTTGTCTGATTTCCTTCAGATTACCTTTGCCATGACCACTTCGGTGGCCAGCATGGATCTGACTCCACGCATGTCCATGGAGGTCTTGCAGATACCCAGTTTGGATGTACAGCAGGAACTGCAGCTCATAATTACTGAAAGGCCTAGTGGATTTCCTCAGATATTAGTGAGGGAAGAGGTTCTGACTATCATTATGGAGTGTCGCCAGGGGTTAGAGCTTTCTAAATTGGCTGATATCCTACTCGGAAAGAAGCAGGTGACTAAGCACTTTTCGCCTGCTCTTAAAGATTCTCAGAGCGAATGGCAAAACTTCACTTGGGGGCCTGTTTAGTGTTATGGCTGTGAAGCCTCCACTGGGAGTTTCTGTTCCTGCTCCTCCTTGGTCCTCTATCCCTCTTAAGAGGCCTAGGGAGCAGGATTCCTCTGATGATTATGCTTATCTGATGAAGAGTCGCTTAATTATTCCTCTCAGATTACTTCCCTATTAGGCTGTGGTTCTGAAGAAGAGCCTTATCAGTCCTGACTCTCCTTTCGAGGAGATTTTTGTTTGGTGATATTTCCAGAGTGATGAAATTTTTCAGATGGGACTGTGCACAGATGTTTGATGCTCAGAAGAGGAGCTTCTACTTATGGAGTCTCCTAGACCCTCTGTTCCTCAGGTTCTTGCTGCCCTGCTGGATGCTTTTTCTACTGCTTCTCAGACTGTTAACTCTCAACCCCCTGCTGTCAGGAAACTTGATAGTTTTATAAAGTTCCATATTATTGCAAGTTTCTTTACAAGTGTCGTCCTGCTGATGCTTCTGTGGTGTCAGTTGCTTTGGATAAGCATTTCAAATCGCTGCCTTCAGCTAAGTTGTTTCCATCTTTAAGGACAGCAAAACCATGGAGAGGCTAGTTGAAAAGGTGTATACTAAACCCTAACCTTTAGAGCTGTGAACTGTCAGACACACATGACCAGGTATGTCTTGACACTTCTGTCAGGCCTGTCAAGCCATTTCAGATCTTCCTAATTCTGAAGGGAATGTCTCTGCTCTTGACTTGTTAGATAAGTTCTCCCAAGTTGCCCGCCATTTGATTAAATGCAGTTATGATGCAGCTGATGCTTCATCTAGGGCTGCTGCTTCTGGATCTGTTTTGAGTAGGTATTCCTGGCTCAGACTTTTGCCTTTGCCTTGATGATATTAAGGATAAACTTATAAATGCTCCTCTGGATAATAAGCATTTGTTTGCTGCTGCAAAGGTGAGCTGAAGCACATTTTTTTTTAGTTTCAGAGGAGTTACCCTAACATGCCTGTCTTTGTCCATAGACAGTCTCGCACCCCCCCCCCCCCAAAAAAAAAAAAGGCTGAAAAGGGGGGTAGAAGTGCTCATCCTGCTAAGGCTTACCCCAATGTCCTTCTACTCAGAAGCCTACTTTTTCTGACAAACCAGGTGCTGCTTTGACTGTCTTGTTCTTTTCAGTCACATTCCTCTTTCTCTGCATCTTTCCCTGTCCTTTCCTATTTGGATGAAAGTCACCCAAGACTCCTAGATTCTTTCCATAATTTGCCAGAGTTATTACATGGTTTGAAAATCCCCCCTCCCCCCTTTGGGGCATTCCTCAACCACCTGAGAAACAGCTGCCCTTTTTTCTATAGGTGCTTCAGGGACTGTTGGCTCAAGAAACTATTCCAGATGTCCCAAATTGTCAGAGGGGGAAGGGATTTTACTCCGAAGTGTCCTTGATCCCAAGGAAAGACGGCACCTGGAGACCCATTCTGGATCTTTTTCAGTTAAACACCTTTTTGAAGGTCCATTCCTTTTGTATGCTAGCCCTTCAAACCTTATTCCCTCTGCTACTTCCTCAGGCTTTTCTAGTTTTCCTGGATATAAAGGATGTTTATTTACACATTTCCTATTCATCCACTTTTCAGGAAGTTTACATTTCTCTGTTGCTTCCAGACATTTTCAGTTCTCCTCTTTACCCTTTGGCTTCTGTACTGCCCAAGGGTCTTCACCAAATACCTTACTCCTGAGATTGCTTTCTACAGGTTGAGAGGGTTACTGGTCCTTCCTTACCTGGACAATGTACTCCTTCAGGTCTTCTCTCCAGAGATTTTACTGTATCATCTTCACTTTGCAATTTCTCTTTTGCAAAGTCTGGGGTTTACTGTAAATTTCCAAAAATCATTCCTAACTCCTTCTCAGGGTCATGTTTTTCTGAGTGCAGGCTTCAGACTGTTGCATTGCTGGCATCCCTGCCTCCTCCCAAGGCTTTAACTCTTATTTGCTTTCTTTTTTTTTCCACCAATAAACATCGTTGTTAAATTATCACGCATGCTACAGGCACTCTTACATTTATATAAATGTAAAACAAACATTGACACCATTTTAGTTTCAAACATCATACATCACAGACACCATTGAAACAACTATAGTTGGAAATGTTGCACATCGCTTATAATCTATCCAGTCAGTGTCAGCTAAGCATTAATATGGCGCATTCAAATCCAGCCTCTTAAACCTCATTGCCTCTCTGCATATATTGTTCCACAATTCCTATTTTTCCTATTTAGATGTTCTTCGTGTTTCACTTTTGCAGTCATTACATTTGGGTAGTCTGCTGGCAGGTTGCCCTCAGTCGGCCCGAATTCCAAAGTCTGGGGTCCTGCCTCGGTTGCTTCTTCTCTTCCATGACGTCAGGGGTATAAAACATGCATCCAACACCATTTTCTTTAGTCTTTCTTGCCGCGCGGTGCCTGAAGCAGAAGCATTTCGCAAGTGCCGGTTGTGCAACTACTGAAATATTCGCGTTTTGAGTTTCAGAACCGAAGTCTTCAATAAAGCTAAGTACCCCATTGGGGAAACTTTTTTTCTTGCTTTTTACTGATGTCAGGAAAAAGTTAATAATTGTATTACTTGTGGGAAGCAAATACCTCATAAGGATTTCCATTTATACTTTATTCCTTGCCTAGGCCCTGATCACAAAGTGCCTGGTTGTCGGTTTTGTGCTAGACTTAACCAATGCACTATTACGCGTTGGTATATTTTTGCATCTAAGTATTTTGGAAACAGATTTAACTACCCAGAGATGTTGTCTGATAGCAATCCGGCTACCGGAGTACATAAAAAATTCAAAGAAAAGGACAGAGAAAGGCAGTCGAGATCCAAAACAGACGACAAAGCTTCTCCTAAGCCAGTCGCAGGTTCGCCGGTACTCAGTGAGGCGCTTTTGCAGCCCCTGATAACCCACTACCTTCGAGTTGCAGGCCTCTACCGGCACCCATGTGGAGTCCGGCATGCCGCAAGATACTCAAGGTATTGGACCGACGGATGTATCTCCCTCGGATGGGTCCGGAGCCGCTGAGCAGGCATCTGCTTCTGAGGGTGTATTCAGACCTCAACATTTTTACATCACCAACGAAGGCTGCAAAACCAAAGGTAAAGACACCTTCTAAAACTAAAAATGATGCCTGAGCCACGTGCACAGGCCTCTATGCCTAAAAAACAGATAATCAAAATGGTTGAAGAACTTATTACCGTGATCAGGGGTACCCATCCCCCTCCAGATAAGAGGCCTCGGCAAGACACTGATTATGAATCTTTAGATCAGGTTTCTATTTCTTCTGATTCCTCTTCTGATCAGGAATTATCTGCATGTCCCTATGAAGATTCTGATGCTGAGGAATCTATTCTATCTGCATCTCCTGAGGGTTATTCATTTGGAGAAACCTTGCATACTTTGAGGGAGCATTTTCACTGGGAGAGTCGAGACTTCTCAGAATCAAAAAAGAGGCTCAGGGATTTCCTCCTTCTCCCTCAGCACAAGCCTTTAGTCATTCCACCTGTGTTAGTCATTGTGGATGATGTTTTTTTCAGAGTCAAGCCTGACCCCTGACTCTCTACCTCTGGCTCCCAGTAAGCCTGACAGGTATTACAGGGTCCCTGACTCTCATAAATTTTTATTTAGAAAACCTGCTGCTGACCCTGAAACTATTTCACAGGGTCCAAAGGGAGTTAAGGCCTCAACAGCAAAAACCCTACCCCCTCCGACAGAGATTAAAGGGCGCAGGACAGATGGGGAATATAGGTTTATACATCTGCAACCTTGGCAGTCAGGGCCTTAAACTGTCAATTTCATATGCTTAAGTACCAACAAAATGTTATGGGATTGCTGAAACAGAAAATTATGTTGATTTCAGAATGTGCAGAAAATAAGGAATTGCAGAAATTACTGCATGCAACTGAACAAGTTGGAAAGCATACTTTGCAATGTGGTTTTGATTCTTTAGAGGCCTCCTGCAGGGCCGCAGTTACTGGATCTGTGATTAGGAGGCATGCCTGGTTAAAGGAAAAAAAATTGCCTGATCATGTTAAAGCTAAATTGCTAGATGCACGTTTACAGCATGATTCTCCGTTTGGTATTAAGGCAGAAGAGGTTTTAAAGAAAATGGAAGACAAAGCTAAGTCTGTGCAAACTGTTATAGATTTCTTACAAGTGCAGCCACCTAGATTCAGTAGACACTGGTCTACAAAAAATTGGTCCTTTCCTGTGTCAGACTGAGCTCAAAGGGGCAAATCCAGACGCCCTAAGAGTTCAGGTACCGGGCTCAAGACTCATACAGGTCAAAGCAATGGGGCACATCCACCTCCAAATCTGATGGAGGTAAAGCGCAAACCTACAGAAAGCAATCCCAGTGACTTCCCTCTGAATACACCAAGCACTTAACTTTTGGCAGCACCCATAGGGGGAAAATTAGCACTTTTTGCTCAAAATTGGCAGTTAATCCAGGACAAGTGGGTACTGAACTTCGTATCACAGGGATACAGATTCCATTTCCACACTCTGCCAATGACAAATGGTTGGCCAGACCTGTCAAAAAGCCAATGGGCAGAGGCACAGAAACGGGTTACGTTCCTCATGGATATGGGGGCCATTCAGACAGTACCAGAACAGGAAAAAGGACAAGGTTTTTACTCTACTGTTCTTGGTACCCAGAAAGGACAAGGCATGGCGGCTAATACTGGATTTATCGATTCTGAACACATACCTGGACATTCCAAAATTGAAAATGCTCACTTTGCAACAGCGTCTGCCCATGCTGGGCAAGAATGCTTGGCTGGTGACTTTAGACTTAAAAGAGGCATACCTGCATGTCCCAATAAGACAGTCGTGCAGAAGGTACCTCAGATTCAAGGCTGGCTTAATGCATTACCAATTCTCTGCACTGCCCTTTGGCTTATCTACTGCACCCAGGGTCTTTACAAAGTGCCTGGCACCAGTAATTGCATTTTGCAGACAAAGAAGTATTCAAATATATCCTTACTTGGACGACTGTCTCATTCAAGTAGAAAACAGACACTCTACTACGACACCTAGCATTTGTGAAAAGGCTTCTAGCATGCCTAGGGTACACAAACGGAAAGAAATCACAACTGGTACCCTCTCAAAAGATAACATTCCTGGGTCCAAGCTTGCATACAACTGCCCAGATGGCTTACCTCATGCCAGACAAACAAAGGCAACTGACTACTTACTTCAAACTGATGGCAACAAAAACCCAGTCTTCCACAAGACAAATTCTGCAGGCACTGGGCTTCATGGCATCCTGCATCCTACTAATTCCATATGCAAGACTGCATATGAGGAAACTTCAGTGGTACTTAAAACGTTTGAGTCAACATTCTCATTCACACAGTCTGGAAGCAATGATTCCTCTCATCCCCTGCCTGCAACAGTGGTGCAACTATGGTGGGCAAAGGCCTGTCACCAAAACATGGGACGGCCCTTCACTCTACCCCCTGCCAGCCAAACCTTAACAGACACATCAGATTATGCCTGGGGGGCCCACATGGCAGGAAGATGCATTCAGGGCATATGGGCACTAAATCAAATGCATCTACATATCAACCAGAAAGAGATGCTAGCTGTTCAAAATGCCCTAACAGCCTTCAAAGACTTACTTCATCCAGGACAACTACTGATAGACAGACAACACCATAGTCATGTGGTATATAAACAAGCAAGGGGGCACACACTCATATACCCCCTTTGCAGATTAGCCATGGCACTGTGGGACACAGCTTTGACCTACCTAATAAATCTTCAAGCTCAATTCCTGCCAGGAAAACAGAACACCTTATGGATCCTCACGAGTGGAAACTAAATCCACAAGTATTCAGCATGATAACTGAGAAATGGGGGAGCCCAGACATAGATCTATTTGCCTCTCCTCAAAATTATCAATTGAAAAGATTCTGCACAAGGACTTATCACAGACAAGCATGGAAAGTGGACGCCCTATCCTTCAGTTGGAAAAACCTGTCAGTTTACACTTTTCCTCCTCTGCCTCTTCTACCCAAGGTCCTCCTAAAGGTCAGACAAGAGAAGCCAAAGATGATATTAATTGCCCCGGACTGGCCCCGCCAATACTGGTACCCAATCCTAAGGAACTTGTCTCAATACCCAGCTTGGACCTTGCCTCAAAGACCACAATTACTGTCCCAGCAAAGCATTCAAACCCTGCACAATCAACAACAGACTCTGAACCTGGCAGCATGGCTAATCATGTAATCATACGAACAACATATCTCAGTAAAGCTGTGATGGATGTCATTTTGGAAGCCAGAAGGCCTAGTACTAGAAAATCTTATGCTGACAAATGGAAGAGATTCTGTGCTTGGAATCAAGCACAAGGAACTCATACAGCAGAACCACATATTCCTCAGATATTGTAATACTTAACTGAGATGCTTGACAAAGACCTTCTTTCTCATCAATCAAAATCCATGCCTCTGCCATTTCGGCTCATTACAATACAAAGCCACCAATCTTTTCTCATCCTTTACTAAAGCAGTATCTTAGAGGAGCCAAAAACCTAAGGCCTCCTAGAAGATCACCATTACCTGCATGGGACCTCAATTATGTATTGGAAAAGCTCACCCTGCCTCCATTTGAATCAGCCGCTACCGCTGATATAAAGTTGTCATCATGGAAGACGGCTCTGCTGCTAGCAATTACTTCAGCAAGGAGAGTTTCAGAGCTACAGGCCCTCATGGCTGTAGAGCCTTTTATCATATTTTACCCAGACAGGGTGTCTCTGAGGACAAATCCTACTTTTATGCCCAAGGTGGTTTCCAGTGTGGCTCTTAACCAAACAATTCATCTGCCAACTTTTTATCCAAATCTGTAGAACAAAGGGGAGAGAATTCTGCATTCCTTGGCTGTACACAGACAGCTAAGATTCTACTTGAGCAGGACAAAAGCTCTAAGAAAAACTGAGCAGTTACTAGTATCATATGCTGCAGGATCAGAAGGAAAGGCCATCTCAAAGCAGACAGTTTCAAAGTGGATAAGCCACTGCATCTGTTTCTGCTACTTACACCATGGTAAACCTGTGCCCAAGGGCATTAAGTCTCATTCCACCAGAGCTGCAGCTACTTCGGCAGCCTTTCTCAGAGGAGTACCAACCAAAGACATTCTAGAGGCTACTACTTGGAGTTCTGTTCACACCTTTACAAAACATTACCATTTGCCTCTCTACTCTTAAGTCCAGGGCAGGCTTTGCCACCGCAGTGCTGCAGGGCCTTATAGCCGCACCTAATGCTGTTTAGCTCCAGCCTCCCAACTATAGCTTTGGGATTCTACCCAAATGTAATGACTGCAACAGTGAAACACGAAGAACATAGTACAGTTGTGTACACTTACCATAAATGTAGATGTTCGAGTGTATTCACTGTTGCAGTCCAGGTTACCCTCCCGCCACCCCCCTGTCATTCTACAGTTTATCTTTCCTTCTCTATCTTCTACAGCCTATGTAAGTTTGTATTGATGCATGTGTGTGTGTGTATATGTGTGTATATATATATATATATATATATATATATATATCTGGGGGGCAAGAAAAACTAAAGAAAATGGCGTATACTGCATGTTTTATACCCCTGATGTCATGGAAGAAAAGACAGCAACCGACGCAGGAACTGAGATTTTGGAATTCGGGCCGACTGAGGGCAATCTGCCAGCAGATTACCCAAATGTAATGACTGCAACAGTGAATACACTCTAACATCTACATTTATGGTAAGTGTACACAACTGTACTTTTGCTCCTTCCCTTTTCTAAAGATCCCAGTTCCAGTTTTGTCTCTGTTATTATATTCACTACTTCTAGTAAAATTGGTCTAGACTTTGATTTCCATTTTCTAGTAATTGCTTTTTTGGCAGCCACCATAATTAGACTCAGCAAGGCTTTACTATGTCTAGGCAGTTCCGATTCTGTATCACAGGTCAAAAAAATCATCTCCCCGTTCAATCCAGCCCGCTCACCCAGCATCTCCAACAGAGTGGTCCGCGGGGAATCCTGAAAGTCTGCCAGCTCCATTACACTTTCAAAAAACTGTTCCCCGACACCTCTTTCTTGCCCATCACACCTCCAACATTTGCTATCCATCTAAGGAAAAATTATTTGGCGTCTACTTGGGGTATAAAAATACCTATGTAAACACTTTCAGGCAAAGATCTAAATCTTCTAGACTGTTGCATGTTTGGGAGATATACATATATCCCCCATTGTCCCTTTGTGAATTGCTTATCCAGTCTCTTCCCAATCCTTTCTAAGCTCCTCTGATTTGATTGTTATAATTATCATGCAATAGTTTATATGCTGTACTAATTATTCCTTTTTTTTAATAGCAGCTTCTGTTTTAGATTCTATTAAAAACTCCACCAGTACTGGCCTTTCATTTAGCCCCCCCCCCCCCATTTCTTTCTCTTTGCCTATACTCTATCAATCCTTGATGGGGAAGGCAATCTCTAACCTGCAGTCCAAATAAGTTCTTGGGCTCTTCCCATTCCATTACCTTTCCCTTTCTAGTTATTTGCTCCCAATACCTTGGTTCCTTTGCCAGTTTTCTCCAATAAATTCCAGCCCCCTCTTGCTTGTTATCTGTATCCCCTAACCACTGTCATCCCTATCGTCAGAATCTCTTTTCTCCATTCTCGTGCTGGTTTAGCTCTTAGAATACTCCCTGCTGTTTTATAAATATAATACTCTGTATGATTTTTGTTCTCCTTAAAAGTCTGCATCCAAAATCCTGATCTGTCCTCATTTCTTGAGCTCCCCCCTGTATCATCATCATTCCTTTCCACTTTGAATTAGTTTTTTGAGCCTTAAATGTGTTGCTCTGAAGTACCCCCTCAAATTAGGTAATATTAGTCCGCCTTGTTCTGTTGGAAGAATCGGCTTATCCTACTTGACCCTTGCGGTCTTCCCTTCCCAGATAAAATCCTTCAACTCTCTTTTTTTAAGTGCTATCCACAGCTTCTTCTCTGGTTAATAAAAATATGCCTGACCCGTGTATAAGACTAAAGGGACTAAAACCATTTTAATTGCTTGTATCTTAGTATCCATATCTGATTACTTTCTTTCAGTCTCTTCTTCCTCTGGTTTCCATTACATATAAGGGAATTTGAGGGCTTTACATTACATGGCTTCCACCATTCCTGTGCTTCCTCTGACCAAGCGCCACATGAGAGGGCTCCATTGGTTTCTAAAGTCAGTCTAGCTTAGCATCCCCATCCTTTAGATTTTGTAGTCCCTGTCCTTCCATCCCTCAAGCTGGAACTTCAGTGCTGGACTAGTTAGTTGCCTGTAAACTCAGGGCTTCATTTTCAACCTCCTATCCCCTCTTAGGAACTCTACACAGATGCCATGTTGGACATGGGATGGTGGGCCTCCTTTGGTCCTCTGAAAGTGCAAGGCCTTTGGTGTCTTCAGCAAAAGAAAGGACCACATCAGTGTCAAAGAGAATGAGAGCTCTTCTGCTGGCTCTTCAGGCTTTTCATTCTCTTTTCCTTCCAGGGCCCCTCAAGATTCTCACAGACAATACCACAGTGATGTATATCAAGAAGCAAGTGGGGGGCAAGGTCTTACCTCCTGTGCAGATTAGCCCTTCAGGTTTGGGGGCTAGCTATCCAGTATGAGGTGGCCCTTCAGGGAGTTTACATCACTTGGATCAGAATATAGTGGCAGATTCTCTGAGCAGGTCCATAACACAATCCCATGAGTTGGTGCTTCACAGAGATGTTTCTGGACATTGTCCACCAGTGGGGCACTCCTCGAGTAGATTTACTTGCCTCCCCTCCAAACAGACAACTCTGTCTTTTGTGCCATGGTCCCATGTCCTCTGGTCTGGAAGGTGGATGCAGTCTCTTTTTCTTGGAAGGGGATGTTTCTTAAGGTGGATGCAGTCTGTCTTTCTTGGAAGGGAATGTTTCCTTATGCCTTCCATCTCTTTCCTCTCATTCCAAAGGTCCTATTCAAGGTAGGACAGGATGCTCCCAAAATCTTGCTGGTGACTCTTTTTTGACCCAGACAGCATTGTTTGCGGTGGTGGTGTTGCGGTAGCGTTGTCACCTCACAGTAAGACGTTGCCCCGTTCGATTCTCAGTTAAAGCGTCTTCTGTGTGGCGACATGCGTGAATGGGCATTCCTTCGTTGAAGGTTGTGCGTCAGGCCAGGCAAGTCGGCACGTAAAAATCTACTGCCAATCATTAGCGGACCGGAGTTCCACTGTGGCAACCCCTAACCAGGAAAAGCCGAAAGACACAACAGCAGCAGCATTGTTTCCCTCTTCTGCAATATAAGTTACCTCACAGGGTGGACCTACTCACTCAAGGTACGGAGTCTCTCATCCATCCCCACCTGTCCACTGTTCAACTGACATTGTGGGTGATAAGGTTTTGATCTCCTTTAAACAGCTTTTTTTCTAAGGACAACCTTTGGGTCCTGCTGGAGGCCAGGAAACCCACTACTAGAAAATCTTATTCTGATGTCATTTTCATTTAAACCCTGAGCAAATGGGTTTGGATCCGATTCAGTTGATTTTCCTGCCTAGTGGAATACTGAAACACTCAAAACTCCTCCCTTACCCATATTGCACTTGTCCCCTACCTTACCTCAGATCTAATTTGCTGCCTTTGTGTCTGTTTATGCTCGCTGTTAGCTCTCGAGCAGTAGCAGCTTTTCTGCGAGTAAAAGCAGAAATTTCTATCTTTAATTTTTTTCCGTAGTAAAAGTTTTTCTACCTATACTGTCTTGCTCTTCCTACACTTTTTAGTGCATTTCTGAAGTACCATGGTAAGTATTTTGTTCCCCTTTTTTTCTCCCTTATACCTTTGAGGTAGTTTCTTCGATTATCATTGTTGGTAATATTTTCTCTTTACTTTCTCTAGGTATGAATGTGTAATGTGTTTATATCTGTGTATATATCTATGTATGTTTTTGTGTATATATATATATATATCTATATATTTATCTATATATTTATCTATATCTATATATCTTTCATATTTTTTATAGATATAGCTGAGAAACCCTCCAGGTTTAAATAATGTAAGGCTTGTGGCCATAAAATCCTATTATTGGATACACACACACTGTGCTTATTGCTTAGACTCAGCCCATTTGGATTCTGCCTGTGATATTTGTAGGGTCTATATTAGAAGACCAAATGTTTAGGTGATCAAACACCTAAACATCGATCTTCTAATATCGAACCGCACAATGTCGAACGTCCCAGGGAAACACGTCCCTCGGCCACAACACAAAAAACATTACTTTATATTTAAACCTGTGCCCCCCACACCCCCCCAACTAAATACCAACTCCGACATCGCTCAACAGTAGGGAAATAGCAAACTCTGGAGAATGGCCAAGGGAAATCTTTCCCTGCGTTAAATCGGCCGTTCTCCGTTTTTTGCTTTCGATATTAGAAGACCGATGTTTAGGTGTTCAATCACCTAAATATTCAGTCTTCTAATATAGACCCATATTTGTAAGGCCTTTAACCCTAGGGCCCTTATTGATAACAGAAATTAATTTTGAGAATATTACTCCCTTCAAAATATTTCGTTACAGAATCTGGTGCTCAAACCCCTAAGAAATATGATAAAAAAGAGGTTAAAAAGCATTCCCCAGACACTTCAAGTTCTTTTGCTGTAAGTTTGGAATTGCCTCTAAAAATTTGAAAACCTTCAGATCCGAAGACAAAATCCCCTGATCTGACTACTTCAGTTCCAAAGAAGCGAAAGAATAAGTCACCTTGGGGCTGATCTCCCCAGATAGATCTAGCATCTTCCCATCTCCTTTTCTAGAAAAGAGTCATGGGTTTCATCAGTAGCTGCTGCTGCTTGTTCCTCCAGAAGTCTTACTGAAGCAGATGTGGACAGTATGATGACAAAATTTTTCTCAAAACAAGTTCAAATGGGGACTTTCTTCATGTTTCACTGTTGCAGTCACAACATTTGGGTTATCCCTGTCAGGGTAGCCCTCGGCCAGCCAGAATACCAGAGGCTTAAGTACTTCTGTGTCTGTTGCTGTCGCTTGAGGACTGACGTCAGGTCATCAGTAGTGTAAAGTAATGCAGCTGACACCATTACATCAGTCTGTCTTGCCGTGGAGCCCGAAGCAGAAACAGTTTGCACGAGTGCCGGTTGGCCGCTACCTGAGTTTTCGTCTGTGAATTGAAGTCTTCTAAAGCTAAGTACCCCATTGGGGATCCTTTTTTTCTTGCACTAACTGATGTCAGAAAAAGTTAACTGTCTCACCTGTGGAAAGCAAATACCACACCAAGACTTCCACTCTTACATTGTCACTTGTTTAGGCCCAGACCATGGCGTCCCCTGTTGTCGCTTCTGTGCTTTGTTCAACGCCAGAACTACCCGTTGTCGGGCTCTTATTGTAGCAAGATATTTTTGTTTACAGTCTTTGAATTCTGATATGGCTTTGGTAAGCCATTCGACAGCAGATCTTCTGAAAAAACGTAAAGATAAAGACAAGACCGCACAGGTCCAAACCTACCGACGTAGCTTTTGTTAAGCTAGTCGTTAGTCCTCCAGTACTCAGTGAGGTGCTTTTCGCAGCTCTTGATGCCCGCTTCTGTTAATTCACAGGCTGCTACCAAGACACTTTTGGAGTCCTTCGACTAAGTATCCAGCGGTACTCAGTGAGGTGCTTTTCACAGCTCTTGATGCCCGCTTCTGTTCATTCGCAGGCTGCTACCAAGACGCTTTCGGAGTCCTTCGACTAAGTATCCTGCGGTCGGCTCTACCTTGGATGGGTCTGGAGCCGCTGAGCAGGCACCAGCTTCCGAGGAAGTCCTTCGCACTACCAAATCTCAACACAGACGTCGTCTTTCTTGACTACCGTTCTTTCAAAAACGACCGAGTTTCTTAGGCCCAAGGTTCGAACCACACCCAAAAAACTGACAACCCACTCATGCACCTGCTACCTTGCCTCAGTCTCAAGTGCTTAAAATGGTGGAAGACCTTATGCTGATCAGGGGAAGCCAAGCTACCCCATCAAAAAGGAAGAGATCTGTCCCTTGTAGTTTTGTCTGAGAGTCAGATGAATCTGATGCATCTGACTATGAAGATTTGCAACCCCTCTCCACTTATGCGGATTCTGATGCAGAGGACTACATTCCTTCTGCCTCTCCCCCAGAGGATTTTTCCTTTGGAGAAACCATGCATACTTTAATGGAGCATTTCCAATGTCAGAGTCAGACTACCCTCAGTCTAAAAAGAGACTCGGAGAATTCTTAGATCTTCTGCTACACAGACCCTTGGCCATGCCTCCAGTCCTGGATGTTGTGCATGATGTTTTCCTTGAATCCAACTTGACTCCTGATACCATACCTCCTGCTCCCAGAAAACCAGACAGGTACTATAGAGTTCCTGACTCTCACAAATATCTTTTTAAAAATCCAACAGCTGACCCTGAGGTCATGTCTGAAGGACCAAAAGGGATTAAAGCAACCTCTGCTAAGAATCCCACACCCTCAGACATCGATTCCCGAGCATTGGACAGATGCGGTAAAAAAGTATACACCTCAGCTACTCTTGCTGTCAGGGCACTTAATTGTCAGTTCAATATGCTGAAATTTCAGCAACATGCCCTGGAGCTCCTTAAACAAAAAATGTCTTCCCTTCCTTCTTGGACAGAATCTAAAGATTTACAAGACTTAATGCATTGTGCAAGCCAAGTAAATAAACACACTTTGAACTGTGGTTTTGACACCCTAGAAGCTTCTTGCAATGCAGCAGTCACTTTATCTGTCATTAGAAGACATGCATTGCTTAAGGAACAACCCCTGCCAGACCATGTCAAATCTAAATTGTTGGATGCCCCCCTTGCACAAAGATAACTTATTTGGCACTAAGGCAGAAGAGGTCTTAAAAAAGGTGGAAGAAAAAGCAAAATCTATGCAAACAGTTAAGGATTTCTTACAAGTCCACCCCTGTAGGTTCAGCAGGCATTGTTCCTCCAAGCACTGGTCCTTTCCTGCTCTGAGTAAACCAGCCCAGCCTAGGCCCCATGGAAACAGCCCCCCCCCCCCCAGACAGCAGCCCCAGGGAATGCAGATATCTAAGCAGTGGACTACCTCCACTTCAAAACCAGGGAGTTCTAAGACACACCCCCTTATGGTAAGAACTCACAGTGACTCACTCCTCCTCCTCCTTCACCCTCTGCCCATCTTCACTTACCCCTAGGAGGAAAACACTCTCATTTCACTCAAACACCTGGGCCACAATAAGCAAGGACCAATGGGGTCTGAACATTGTGTCTCAGGGATACACATTTTCCTTCCATACACTTCCAACCTCAAAAGGGTTCCCAGATCTACCACCAAATCAGTGGGCAGAGGCTCAAAAGCAAATCCTTTCCCTTCTCTCTCAGAATGGTAGAGCATGTTCCTGCAGAACAGATAGGCCAAGACTTCTATTCCAGACTTTTTCTGGTGCCCAGAAAAGAGGGCACCTGGCACCCCATCCTCGAGCTATCAATTCTAAACACCTTCCGGAGGATCCCAAAATACAAAATGCTCACCCTCCAGCAGCTGCTACCCATGCTCTCCAAGGATGCTTGGCTAGCCACTCTAGATCTCTTTGCGTCCCACACCAACCATCAGCTCAGAAAATTCTGCACCAGGGAGCATCACTGCATGGCTTGGAAAGTGGATGCCCTGTCCTTCCCCTGGGTCAGTCTGTCGGTCTATACCTTTCCTCCCCTACCTCTCATCCCCAGGGTGCTGCTCAAAATAAGGGAGGAAAAACCAGAGACCATTCTTATAGCTCCAGACTGGCGCTGACACCACTGGTACCCCTTGCTGCGCAGCCTGTCCCCGCTGCCTCCATGGCATCTTCCTCAGATTCCAAACCTCCTAACCCAGAGGGAAGGGAAATTCATGCATCCCAAATTGCAGGCACTCAGTTTGGCAGCTTGGCTTATTCCCTAACCCCAAACCACTCTGCCATTCTAAGTAAGCAGGTTCTGGATGTTTCCATGAGGCCAAACATCCTAGCACCAGAAAGTCTTGTGCAGATAAATGGAAAAGGTTCTGCACCTGGATCCAGGCTAAGGGAGCCAGTACGGCATAGCTCTCCATCCCTCTCATCCTGGATTACTTAGCTGACCTACTACACTGTGGTCTCTCTCTCTCCTCTATAAAAATCCATGCCTCTGCTATTTCTGCTCATTTTCCCACTGAGCAGCCCCTTTTCTCAACCCTTTGATCAAACAGTTCCTCAGAGGGGCTAGTGACTTGAGGCCCCCCAGAAGGCCACCAACACCTGCTTGGGACCTTAACTTTTTCTTGGAAAAGCTCACCCTGCCCCCTTTCGAACCAGCTTCTTCTGCAGAGCTAAAATTTCTTTTCTGGAAGACAGCTTTCCTTCTGGCCATCACTTCAGCCAGAAGAGTCTCTGAGCTTGCAAGCACTCATGGCTGTGGAACCCTTCATCATCTTCCATGCAGACAGGGTATCTCTCAGAACTAACCCATCCTTCATGCCCAAGGTGTGGTGTCCATTGTTGCTGTCAACCAATCCATTCATCTGCCCACCTTCTTTCCTAATCCCCAGAGCAAGGGGGAAAGTATTCTTCACTCTTTAGATGTGCGCAGACAGCTCAGATTCTATCTGGTCAGGACTAAATCCTTCAGAAAGTCTGATCACTTGCTGGTTAACTTTGCTACAGGGGCAGAAGGCAAAGCCATCTCCAAGCAAACCATTTCCAAATGGATTGCACACTGCCTCCTTTTCTGCTACAAACAGCATGGAAAGCCTCCCCCCAAGGGTGTCAGGACACACTCCACCAGAGCAGTCTCCACCTCTGCAGCTTTCCTAAGAGAAGTTCCCACCAGAGACATCCTTGAGGCTGCCACCTGGACATCTGTTCACACTTTTACCAAGCATTACCACCTGCCTCTGTTCTCCAAATCCAAGGCAGAGTTTGCTTCTGCAGTCTTGCATGGCATCCTAGCCAGCCTCCAGTTTCCTTGACTGCCTCCACCTATTTCCTCAGCTTTGGAAATCTACCTAAATGTGATGACTGTAACAGTGAAACACGAAGAACATAGCTCAGTTGTGTACATGTTCCATAAATATAGATGTTCGAGTGTATTCACTGTTGCAGTCCTGGATGTTCTTCGTGTTTCACTGTTGCAGTCATTACATTTGGGTAATCTGCTGGCAAGTTGCCCTCAAGTCGGCCTGAATTCCAAAGTCTTGGGTCCTGTGTCAGTTGCTGTCTCCTCTTCCATGATGTCAGGTCATCAGGGGTATAAAACATGCAGCCAACGCCATTTTCTTTAGTCTTTCTTGCCGCGCGGTGCCCGAAGCAGAAGCATTTCTCAAGTGCCGGTCGGCAGACTACTGAAATATTCAAATTTGAGTTTCAGAACCGAAGTCTTCACTAAAGCTAAGTACCCCGTTGGGGAAACTTTTTTCTTGCTTTTTACCAATGTCAGAAAAAGTTAATAATTGTATTACTTGTGGGAAGCAAATACCTCATAAGGATTTCCATTTATACTGTATTCCTTGCCTAGGCCCTGATCACAACGTGCCTGGCTGTCGGTTTTGTGCTAGATTTAACCAACGCACTATTAAGCGTCTGTATATTTTCGCATCAAAGTATTTTGGAAACAGATTTAACTACCCAGAAATATCGTCTGATAGCAATCCGACTACCGGAGTACATAAAAAATGCAAAGAAAAGGACAGAGAAAGGCAGTCAAGATCCAAAACCGACAAAGCTTCTCCTAAGCCATTCGCCGGTACTCAGGTGCCTTCGCAGCCCCTGATACCCGCTACCTTCGAAGTACCAGGCCTCTACCGACATCCGTGTGGAGTCCGGCATGCCACAAGATACTCAAGGTATTGGACTTACGGATGCATCTCCCTCAGATGGGTCAGGAGCTGCTGAGCAGGCACCGGCTTATGAGGGTGTATTCAGACCTCAACATTTGTATATCAAACCGACGACAGCTGCAAAACCAAAGACTAAAGCAACTTCTATAACTAAAAAAACGATGCATGAGCCACGTGCACAGGCTTCTATGACTAAAAAACAGATTATTAAAATGGCTGAAGACCTTATTACCTTGATCAGGGGTACCCATCCCCCTCCTGATAAGAGGCCTAGGCAAGACACTGATTATGAATCTTCAGATCAGGTTTCTATTTCTTCTGATTCCTCTTCTGATCAGGAATTATCTATACCTCCCTATGAGAATTCTGCTGCTGAAGAGTCTTTTCCTTCTGCATCTCCTCCTGAGGATTATTCATTTGGAGAAACCTTGCATACTTTGACGGAGCATTTTCACTGGGAGAGTAAAGACTTCTCAGAATCAAAAAAGAGGCTCAGGGATTTCCTTCTCCCTCAGCACAGACCTTTAGCCATTCCCCCTGTTTTAGACATTGTGGATGATGTGTTTTCGGAGTCGAGCTTGTCCCCTGACTGCTTACCTCCAGCTCCCAGTAAGCCTGACAGATAGTACAGGGTCCCTGACTCACATAAATCTTTATTTAGAAACCCTACTGCTGATCCTGAAACTATTTCACAGGGTCCAAAGGGAGTTAAGGCCCCAACAGCAAAAAATCCTATCCCCTCTGACAGAGATTCAAGGGCACTGGACACATGGGGAAAAAAGGTTTATACATCTGCAACCTTGGCAATCAGGGCCTTAAATTGTCAATTTCATATGCTTAAGTACCAGCAACATGTTATGGGATTGCTTAAACAGAAAATGTTGATTTCAGAATGTGCAGAAAATAAAGAATTGCAGGAATTATTGCATGCTGCTGAACAATTTGGAAAGCATACTTTGCAATGTGGTTTTGATTCCTTAGAGGCCTCCTGCAGGGCCGCCATTACTGGATCTGTGATTAGGAGGCATGCCTGGTTAAAGGTACAAAATTTGCCTGATCATGTTAAAGCTAAATTGCTAGATGCACTTTTACAGCATGATTCTCTGTTTAGTATTAAGGCAGAAGAGGTTTTAAAGAAAATGGATGACAAAGCTAAGTCTATGCAAACTGTTAAAGACTTCTTACAAGTGCAGCCTCCAAGATTCAGTAGACAATGGCCTACCAGAAATTGGTCCTTTCCTGTGTCAGACAGAGCTCAAAGGGGCAAATCCAGACCCCCTAAGGTTTCCAGATACCAGGTGCAAGATTCATACAGGTCAAAGCAATGGGGCGCTTCTACCTCCAAATCTGGAGGAGATAAAAAGCAAACCTACAGAAAGCAATCCCAATGACTTCCCTCTGCCTTCACCAAGCACTTATCTTTTGGCAACACCCATACGGGGAAAATTAACACTTTTTGCTCATAATTGGCAGTTTATAACCCAGGACAAGTGGGTACTAAACATCATATCACAGGGATACAGATTCCATTTCCACACTCTGCCATCGGCAAATGGTTGGCCAAATCTGCCAAAAAATCAATGGGCAGAGGCACAGAAACAGGTTATGTCCCTCATAGATATGGGGGCCATTCAGACAGTACTCGAACAGGAAAAGGACAAGGTTTTTACTCAAGACTGTTCTTGGTACCCAGAAAGGACAAGGCCTGGCGGCCAATACTGGATTTATCGATTTTGAACACATACCTGGACATTCCAAAATTAAAAATGCTGACTTTGCAGCAGCTTCTGCCCATGCTGGGCAAGAATGCTTGGCTGGTGACTTTAGACCTAAAAGAAGCATACCTGCACGTCCCAATAAGACAGTCGTGCAGAAGATACCTCAGATTCAAGGCTGGCTTAATGCATTACCAATTCTCTGCACTGCCCTTTGGCTTATCTACTGCGCCCAGGGTCTTTACAAAGTGCTTGGCACCAGTAATTGCATTTTGCAGACAAAAAAGTATACAAATATATCCTTACTTGACGGTCTCATTCAAGCAGAGAACAAGGACACTCTTCTTCGACACCTGGCGTTTGTGAAAAGGCTTCTAACATGCCTAGGGTACACAATAAACAAAAAGAAACATAAATGAAAAGAAATCACAACTGGTACCCTCTAAAAAGATAACATTCCAGGGTGCAAGCTTGAATACAACTGCCCAGATAGCTTACCTCACGCCAGACAAGCAAAGGCAACTAACTACTTACTTCAAACTGGCAACAAAAACCCAGTCTTCTGCAATACAAATTCTGCATGCACTGGGCTTCATGGCATACTGCATACTACTGATTCCATATGCAAGACTGCACATGAAGAAACTTCAATGGTATCTAAAAAGTTTATGGAGTCAACATTCTCAGTCTGGAAACATTGATTCCTCTCATTCCCTGCCTGCAACAGGAGTTTCTATGGTGGGCAAAGGCATGTCACCAAAACATGGGACGGCCATTCACTATACCCCCTTCCAGCCAAACCATGACAACAGGCGCATCAGATTATGCCTGGGGGGGCCCACATGGCAGGAAGATGCATTCAGGGCACATGGTCACCAAAACAAATGCATCTGCATATCAACCAGAAAGAGATGCTAGCTGTTCAAAAGGCCTTAACAGCCTTCAAGGACTTACTTCATCCAGGACAACTGCTGATAAAGACGGGCAACACCACAGTCATGTGGTATATAAACAAGCAAGGGGGCACACGCACATACCTCCTCTGCAAGTTAGCCATGGCACTGTGGAACACAGCTTTGACCTACCAAATGCATCTTCAAGCTCAATTCCTGCCTGGAAAACAAAACACTCTGGCAGACGATTTAAGCAGAAACCTTATGGACTCTCACGAGTGGAAACTAAATCCACAAGTCTTCAGCATGATAAGAGAAATCGGGGAGCCCAGCCATTAAATCCACAAGTCTTCAGCATGATAACAGAGAAATGGGGGAGCCCAGACATGAATCTATTTGCCTCTCCTCAAAATTATCAATTGAAAAGATTCTGCACAAGGACTTAATCACAGACAAGCATGGAAAGTGGACGCTCTGTCTTTCAGTTGGAAAATCCTATCAGTTTACGCCTTTCCTTCTCTGCCTCTTCTTCCCAAGGTCCTCCTAAAAGTCAGACAAGAGAAACCAAAGGTGATACTAATTGCCCAGAACTGGCCCCCCCAATACTGGTACCCAATCTTAAGGAACTTGTCTCAATACTCAGCTTGGACCTTGCCTCGAAGACCACAATTACTGTCCCAGCAAAACAATCCGATCCTGCACAATCAGCTACAGACTCTGAATCTGGCAGCATGGCTGATCACATAGTCATACAAACAACACCTCTCAGTAAAGCTGTGATGGATGTCATTTTGGAAGCCAGAAGGCCCAGTACTAGAAAATCTTATGCCGACAAATGGAAGAGATTCTGTGCTTGGAATCGAGCACAAGGAACTGATACAGCAGAACCAAATATTCCTCAGATATTGCAATACTTAACTGAGATGCTTGACAAAGGCCTCTCTTTATCATCAATTAAAATCCATGCCTCTGCCATCTCGGCTCATTACAGTACAGAGCCACCAATCTTTTCTCATAATTTACTAAAGCAGTATCTTAGAGGAGCCAAAAATATAAGGCCTCGTAGATCACCACCATTGCCTGCATGGAATCTCAATTATGTGTTGGAAAAGCTCACCCTGCCTCCATTTGAACCCGCTGCTACCGCTGATATAAAGTTCTTATCATGGAAAACAGCTCTGCTACTAGCAATTACTTCAGCAAGAAGAGTTTCAGAGCTACAGGCCCTAATGGCTATAGAGGCTTTTTGTCGTATTTTACCCAGATAGGGTATCTCTGAGGACAAATCTTACTTTTATGCCTAAGGTGGTTTCCAGTGTGGCTGTTAACCAAACAATTCATCTGCCAAACTTTTATCCAAATCCACAGAACAAGGGGGAGACAATTCTACATTCCTTTGACATATACAGGCAGCTAAGTTTCTACTTAAGCAGGACAAAAGCTCTAAGAAAAACTGAGCAATTACTAGTGACATATGCTGCAGGATCAGAGGGCAAGGCTATTTCAAAGCAGACAATTTCAAAGTGGATAAGCCACTGCATCCGTTTCTGCTACTTATACCATGGTAAACCTGTGCCCAAGGGCAGTAGGTCTCATTCCACCAGAGCTGCAGCTACTTCAGCAGCCTTTCTAAGGGGTGTACCAACCAAAGACATTCTAGAGGCTGCTATTTTGGAGTTCTGTTCACACCTTTACAAAGCATTATCATTTGCCTCTCTACTCTAAATCCAGAACAGGCTTTGCCACTGCAGTCCTGCAGGGCCTTATAGCTGCTCCTAATGCTGTTTAGCTCCAGCCCCCCAACCATAGCTTTGGGATTCTACCCAAATGTAATGACTGCAACAGTGAAACACGAAGAACATTAGTACAGTTGTGTACACTTACCATAAATGTAGTTGTTTGAATGTATTTACTGTTGCAGTCCAGGTTACCTTCCTGCCATCCTCCTGTCATTCTGGAGTTTATCTTTCCTTCTCTATCTTCTACAACCTATGTGGTGTATTTGCTTGTAGATGAAGGTAAAGTTTATATTGATGTATGTATATATATTTATGCTACCTTTTTGGGGGCAAGAAAAACTAAAGAAAATGGCGTCAGCTGCATGTTTTATACCCCTGATGTCATGGAAGAGGAGATGGCAACGGGCGCAGGACCCAATACTTTGGAATGCAGGCCGACTGAGGGCAACCTGCCAGCAGCTTACCCAAATTTAATGACTGCAACAGTGAATACACTGGAACATCTACATTTATGGTAAGTTTACACAACTGTACTTTTCCCTCCCTCCATCCCCCTTTATTCTCTCTTTCCTAACACGGGACATACTGGTATTTATTTTCCTTTGGTGGGGTTCTTCCACCAAAACCTGGCCTCCTACTTTGGGGGCTCCTGACAGGTTAGGGCAAGAAAAACTGATGTAATGGCGTCAGCTGCCTTACTTTATACTACTGACGACCTTATGTCAGTCCTCAAGCGACAACAACTGATGCAGAAATAATAAGCCTCTGGTATTCCGGCTGGCCCAGAGCTACCCTGGCAGGGGATAACCCAAATGTGATGACTGCAACAGTGAATGAACTCGAACATCTACATTTATGGTAAGTGTACACAACTGTACTTCCTCCCAGCTCCTACCCAATCAAGTCCGGTGAACACTACCCTGTCTATTTTGCCTCCTTGTCTGATCGGACCTTTGTTTTCAAAGCAGTTGGGTCCAAGAATCCCAGATCCGTCCATGTCGAATCCAAAGATCATTGTATCTTCTACTCTGATACCATCTCCGAGTGGACCGACTTCAAGAATCTCAGAGCTGTAGCATCAGTGCCTGAGGTGGTGTAGTTAACTCAGATGTGGGAGCAGTTTCGTCCCCCTTGGATCCTTGGCACTGGACAGCTCAGCTCCAACCCCTGCTTCATGTCGTTTTCCTTCGGGTCCAAAGGAGCCGATGGTCCAGAAGCATGTCTTCTTGGAACTGTCAGTCTCTCTCTCTCCTTCTGGAACATTCTTCTTTTTAAGTAGTGGAGAGCGTTTTCTCTGCTCCAAGAGAAAGGACATATTCATCCTTCTCGGCTACTACTTCCCAGACCCAGTTGTCTGTGTCTTGAACCTCAACTACTTGCACCACAGGGACAGCCAGCCCAAAGTCTCCAGGATACCCAACAGGGGAATATTGATATCTTCCGATACTTCTCCGGAACATCCTGCTGAAGTCGTCCCTAGGAAGAGAAATGCAAAAGGAGGCACTTAGACTCTCCTCAGGAGTCTGTCATGGAGGATAGTAATTTCTGTGAGGATCGATGAGGGGGAAGGATCCCTAAGATCACCACCAGATGTTTCCTTTGGAGACCTACTAGAGATCCTCAAGCAAGGGGTTGTTGGTCTACTGGCAAACCTTCCCAAGAGGAATCAGTATTCCTGGAAGCCTTTGGGATTGACCCAGCTGCCTCCTGGGTGAACTCCACTTGCCAGTTTGCTCATTGATCTGAGCTCTCGACAGATGTGGAAGGAACCTGATTCCATTGAGTCAGTCCCCAAGAGAACAAGATACTGGCACTACCCAAGGATAGGGAATTTTGGAGCAAATGAGTACCAGTTGTTGCCATGATCATAGTGGCAGCCACAAAAAAGGAACTTGCAGAGCAAAATTTCTCTGTTCATCCACCTAAGTAGGGCTACTGCACAGATTCGGGAAGCATGTAAATGCTTCTGTGAGTTTTGCCCTGTGGTCACTGAATTGTTTGGCAAACTTGACTAGACTCCAGGGGGATTTGAATAAAAAAAAAAATCAACAAATTCCTCTCCAGAACCATTATTTCTGAGGCAGAGAGCTCAATTGTCTCGCAGTTGGCTACCCTACAGTCTAAATAAAGTTCTTCTGTGAGGCTTATATTGCATGTAGCTCAAGGTACCCAAGGGTGGTAGGCTCAGACATTTTCATTAGGAGGCATGCGTCGATGTGACTGTGATTTCTTGGAGCCCTTTAATACTTCCTTTGTCAATTCTTCCTCTGATGGAAGTTTTTTATTTGGCCCCAAGGTTAAAGACGCATTCTCCAGGTGTAGGCAGGATGGTAAAACCCTATCTGCTATGGTTCTAAGTTTTTCAACTCCTCAGAGAACCTTTTCTGTGAATCGAGGTGGTCGAAAATATGGCTTAGAAAGTTCCAGGGTCCTTCAAAGATCCAGGTGGAGATGGTTTCCCCAGAGGCAGAGGTGAGAACTAACAAAAGATGCCACCCATGTGACAGAGGAAGCCTGCAAAACCAAGGGTATAGACACTTTTTCTGACAGATCCTACCAACACTCCTGAAAGGAGGCCCGATTGTCCACCTCTGTAGGCAGTTGGGGGTCAGTTTATCCCTGCACCAGAGACCCTGGCTGGAGATCACAAAAAATTCATGGATGCAGAGGATTATTTCCAGGGGTTATATAATACCCTTTTCCCTACCCCCCCCCCCCACATTAAACAAAATTCCCAGTGATGTTCTTCCTATTTCACTATTGCAGTCATCACACTTGGGTTATCTACCTGCAGGTAGCACTCAGTCGGCCAGAATATCAGTGTCTTGGGATTCCATGACGTCAGGGGTATAAAATATGCAGCCGACGCCATTACATCAGCTTTTCTTGCTGTGCGGGAGCCCGAAGCAGAAGCAGTTCGCAAGTGCCAGTCTGTTGCTACCTGAAATTTTCATTTAGAGTTTCAAACCTGAAGTCTTCTAAAGCTAAGTACCCGATTGGGGATCCTTTTTTCTTGCTCTAACAGATGTCAGAAAAAGTTAACAGTTGTCTTGCCTATGGAAAGCAAATACATCACAGAGATTTTTCATTCTTACTGCATCACCTGTTTAGGCCCAGACCACGGCATTCTTCGCTGTCAGTTTTCTGCCTTGTTTAACGCCCAAACTATTCATCGTCGGGCTATTTTGGTGCTAAATTCTTTCACTCTCGCTCTCCATATTCCGAGATGGCTTCGATAAGCCAGCCAACTACCAATCTTCCAAAAAAATGCAAGGATAAAGACAGGGACAGACTGCATAGGCCGGTACTCAGTGAGGCACCTTTGCAGCCCCTGATATCTGCTTCTACAGATTCGCAGGCCTCTGCTGAGACCCATGCGGAGTCCAGTATGCCACGAGTTGCTTCTTCGACTATGGAACCTGTGTATGTCTCTACCTTGGATTGGTCCGGAGCTGCTGTGCAGGCACCGGCTTCTGAGGGTGTATTCCAAGCTTCCGATGTTTGTATTAAGTCAACATCTTCATTTTTGACTAAAACGAACGAGTTTCTCAGGCCCAGAGTTTGCACTATGCCTAGAAAACAGATGACCAAAGCACATGCTCAAGCTCCCATGCCACGGAAACAAATGCTTAGAATGGCTGAAGACCTTATAACTTTAATTAGGGGGGAAGCCAGCCTTCACCCAGTGTAAGACAAAGGATCGATTTTCCTTCTGATTTTACATACTGTTAGTCCGATGACTGTGATCCCTCTAATTACCAGGACATCCCCTTATCTACCTATGAGGATTCAGATGCAGAGGATTCCATTCCCTCTGCCTCCCCACTAGAAGACTTTTCTTTTGGTGAAACTTTGCATACCTTAAGAGATCATTTCCGCTTGGAAGGCCAGGACTACCCACACTCCAAAAATAGACTCAGAGAATTTTTAGACTTGCCTCCGCACAGGCCTCTAGTTATACCCCCTGTCCTGGATATTGTAGATGATGTCTTCATGGAATCCAGTCTTACTCCTGATTCTTTACCACCAGCTCCAAGAAAGACTGACGGGTACTACAGAGTACCTGACTCACATAAGTTTGTCTTTAAGAATCCTACTATGGATCCAGAGACCATTCCCCAGGGGCCTAAAGGTATTAAGGCCACTACAGCCAAAAACCCTACCCCTTCGGGCAGAGATTCTGGTGCTTTAGATGGGGTAAGAAGGTATATACCTCTGCAACTCTTGCCATAAGGGCTCTAAATTGCCAGTTTTACATGTTGAAATGTCAGCAGCATATCATGGATCTAATTAAACAGAAAATGTTGATCCTTCCAGATTGTGCAGAGAATAAAGATTTACAAGAGTTAGTACATTTTGCAAGCCAAGTTAGTAAACATACTGTGTAGTTTTAATGCCTTAGAAGCGTCTTGCAGTGCTGATGTCACTGGTTCTGTACTGAGAAGGCACACTTGGCTGAAGGAACAAATCTTGCCAGACCCATGTCAAAGCAAAATTGCTAGATGCTCCATTAAACCAGGAACGCTTGTTAAGGCACAAAAGCAGAAGTTTTTAAAAAGATGGAAGAAAAAGCTAAATCTATGCAAACTGTTAGATTTCTTATAGGTACAGCCACCTAGATTCAGTAGGCATTGGCCTTCTAAAAACTGGTCCTTTCCAGTCCCTCCCAGATCTTCTCAGCCCAAACCCAGGGGCAGCAGACCACAAAGACTACAGCCTCAGGGTATGCACAGATCTAAGCAATGGAGTGCTCCCTCCTCAAAAACTGGGAGTGGTAATCCACCCCCTTATGGAAAAAGTTCACAATGACTTGTCTATCATTCTTCCCAATCATGCCCAAGTACTTGCACCCCAAGGAGGAAAACTTACCCTGCATGCTAAAAAACGGGATGTCCATTACCCAGGACCAGTGGGTCCTAAGCATTGTATCCCAGGGATACAGATTCTACTTCCACTCACTGCCAACCCCAAGCCAGACCTTCCTCCAAACCAGTGGGCAGATGCTCAAAAGCAAGTACTTTCTCTTCAGTATCAGGGCTATTCAACCCGTTCCAGTAGAGCAAAGGGAACAGGGTTTTTATTCCAGTCTGTTCCTGCCCAGAAAAGAGAGCTCATGGCGCCCTATCCTGGATCGGTCCATCCTCAACACCTCCCTGGTGGTCCAGAAATTCAAAAGGCTTGCACTACAACAGCTGCTTCCTATGCTAGCCAAGGACTCCTGGCTAGTCACCCTAGACTTAAAAGAAGCTTATCTGCGCATCCACATAAGGGAATCTTGAAGGAAATATCTATGTTTCAGGGCAGGATCTATGCACTATCAGTTCTCTGCACTTCCCTTTGGCTTATCTGCTGCGCCCAGGGTATTCACAAAGTGCCTGGCTGCAGCCCCTGCATACTGCAGGCAGAGAAATATTCAAATTTACCCATACTTGGACGATTGTCTGATTCAGGTGAATAGTCAGGAATTGCTACTTCAGCACCTGGCATTCATAAAAAGAGACTTCTAACTTCTCTAGGGTACACCATCAACAAAAATAAATCACATCTGGTGCCCAGCCAAGACTGTATTCCTGGGAGCAAGCTTGAACACAACTTCCCAGATGGCTTTCCTCACTCCAGAAAAGCAGGTTCATTTGACAAACTACTTCAAACTAATGGCCACCAAGACCCAGCTATCTGCAAGAAAAATACTGCAAGTCCTAGGGTTCACGTCCTCATGCATTCTACTAATTCCGTATGCAAGACTGCATATGAGGAACCTTCAATGGTACTTAAGTCTCTGGTGTCAACACCCTCAGGACTTGGAAACACTGATTCCTATCATTCCTTGTCTAAGGGCAGAGTTCCTTTGGTGGGCAGAGGCTTACAACCACATGAAGGGACTTCCTTTCACTCAACCCCTCGCCGCCCAAACCCTGTTAACGGGCGCATCAGGCCATGCATGAGGGGCTCACATGGCAGGCAGATGCATTCAAGGCAAATGGAGCCCAGGACAAATTCACCTGCATATCAGTCAAAAAGAAATTAGCTGTACAGAATGCTCTGACAGCTTTCAAATACCTTTTCCTTCCAGGACAACTCTTGATAAAGGGAGACAACACCACAGTTATGTGGTACATAAACAAGCAGAGAGATTCCCATTCCTACCCACTCACACACCATGTAATTTGCTTCCTATTTTGGGGGCTCCTGACATCTGGGGCAAGAAAAACTGATGTAATGGCATCGGCTGCATGTTTTATACCCCTGACGTCATGGACAGCGTCCGAAGCAGAAATCCCAAGACTCTGGTATTCGGGCTGACTGAGGCCTACCTGCAGGCAGATAACCCAAGTGTGATGACTGCTTCAGTGAATACACTCAAACATTTACATTTATGGTAAGTGTACACAACTGTACTTTCCACCAAGTCAGGGGAAAGCAGCAGCACTAGGAAAAAAAAAAAGAAAAAGCTGCTAGGAGAGAGTCGTCCAAGAGGTCCCCCCAGCACAGAAAGAGTTCGGAACTTGCTCAAGATTCTTTGGTGCCAAAGAAAAGAGGGGACTGAATACCAATTTTGGATCTCCGTAATCTGAACAAGTCAGTTCAGTACACCAAGTTCCGGATGCTTATGGTTCAGTCTCTATCTTTTCTGCACAAGGACATCTGGATGTGCTGTATAGGTCTTCAGGATCTGTACTGTCATGTAAAAATGAACAGACGATCCAGAAGATTCCTATGCTTACAACTGGGAGCCAGTCATTACCAATTCAGAGCTGTGCCCTTTGGTCTCACCACAGCCCCCAGGATTTTCACAAATTGCATGGCAGTAGTGGCAACTCACTTGAGACTGCAAGGATTCTGGTTCTTTCTTTAGACTGTTGTCGAAACCATGGCCTTAAGCTTAATGCCAAAAAATGCGTAGTCATTCCCTTTTCGAAAAACTAATTTCCCACTAATTACCACATCGATGGGAGCCCACTGAACACTGAAGGCATAAGAGATCTGGGGACACAGGTTGACAGCAACCTCTCCTTTAACTACCACATTGCCACTGTGGTCAGAAAGTCCTTCTTTGCGGCACATCTCATTACCAAGGTTTTCCATTCAGGAATAAAGGAATCATCATCTTTCTCTACTCTTCCCTCATTAGGCCAATCATAGAGTACCCCATTTGGCATGTACCTCCCTAAACACATGCAACAGCTGGAAAGGCCACAAAAGTACCTCACGAAGAGGATCCTAGGCCTTAAACACATGTCCTACACAGACTAAAAAATTCCAGCTATTCTCTGTCTCATACAATCTAGTAAGAGACTATCTCTGCTTGACTTACAAAGCCATGTCTGACCCAACTCAGTTAGAAGTGCTACATCTAAGGAAATCCCAATCCCTCCACACCATATTCTCCAGAGACCTCAACCTCATTACCACAATCAACAAAACATGTTTGAGGGACAGGTTCATAACCCAGAGACTGTCAATGCTCTGGAATAGACTTCCCATACATGTCAAGCAGCGCGCACCTCACTGGCCCTGTTCAAGAGAAATATTGATGAGTGGATGGGGAATAGAAAGTTTGGGTCTATATTACGTGATCGAATGATTAGGTGATAGAACACGTAAACATCGACCACGTAATATCGAACTGCAAAATAGCGAACGCAGCTGGGAAACATTAGTCGGCCACCAAAAAAAAATTAACTTTACAGCCAAACTAAGTTGGGGGGCTTCTCCCCCCATACCCCCCACACCACCCTAAATATATCAACTCTGAGATCGCTCCACAGTGGAGAAAACAGCAAAATCCAGTGAACGGCCAAGGGAAATCTTTCCCTGCATTAAATTGGCCGTTCGCTGTTTTTTGCTTTCTATATTACATGGTCGATGTTTAGGTGTTTGATCACCTAATCATTCAGTCACATAATAATATAGACCCAGAAAGTTCACCCCAGGGATCACTCCAATGGATGTACTTGATAGAGACACTGGGAACTAACATCGGGCGGCGCAATGCCAGGGCACTTCTATGGGCTAGACTTGTTAAGGCTCCAGGACCGTTAGCCTAGTACACACATATGAACAACTGTCTCATAACTGCTCCGAACAGGGATCCTCTAATCAAAGCACAAGATTACATACTCCACTTATGCTCTCACCTGGGAATTACTATCAATTTCAGCAAATCTCATCTAGAACCAACTCAGATATTGGAGTTCATTGGAGCATTACAGTCTCCTTGACAGCCTCCCTTCTTTACCAGGGGTGCAAACCATACAATTCCAAGTCAAAAAGATCATCCAAAATTCTCCTCCCTCAGCTCAATTGATTCTTCAAGCATTGGGGTCAATATCTGCTGTGATAGTTTTGGTTCCATTAGCAAAATACCACATGGGAATTCTTCAGTGGACAGTAGTGATTCAGTGGTGTTTACTTCACCAGACTTTATCCGCCAAAGTCAAAATAACTTAGGCATGCAAGAATCACCTCCTTTGGGGGATTTACTCCAGATAATGCAAGGTTGCCCCCTCACTCTCCCTTAGTCCAAGACCATAGTTCATACGGATGCTTCCCAAATCATGTGGGGGGCACTTCTTGGGAAAGACAGTCCAAGGCACATGATCCCCTGAAGAGGCCAATTTGCACATTTGTCTCCTAGAAATGAGAGCTGTCTTCCTAGCATTTCAGGCCTTCCAAGATGCACTCCCTTAAGGTCTATTGCAATTCAGATGGGCAATATGTCAGTGGTCTGGTTCATCAACAAACAAGGTAGAACCAAATCATACCAGCTGTGCCGAGAAGCTTTCAGTGTGTGGCAATGAGCAACATAACTCTTAACCGTACCAAATTCCTCAGTATTTACCGGTTTTGAGGGCAAAATAATGGGGTGCCCGAAATTCCCAACTGACCCCTTAAATTCCTGATTTTTATTTATTTTTATTTACAAGTTGAAGTTGTTAATGACATCATCCCACAGGGGCATGCGTGATTATGTCAAGCTTCATGAGGCAGACCGCCAGACTTTCAGAGACTCTGTTTACCACCTGTTTGGGGATTTGGAATAGCAACAGCGAGAGGAGCTTTTTACATTTTAACTTAAGTTCAACAACAATTGCAGTGTAGAGTTAATCTGGTCAGCCCACTACCAGTGTCCACAGTGCATTCTGCATTTCTTTCCAGGACTGGATGAGAAAATTCATTTTCTACAGTGGTTCCAGTTCCAATTAAGTAAAAAAAAGAATACCAGCTTCAGGTAAGTAAAAAAAAAAATAAATAAATAAAAAATAAAGCATATGTATACCTATTAGAAACTGTCTCCAGAGTGCAAACTGCAGCAATTGGGGATGTCAGATTAAACACAGTCTTCGTCTTCCATTTACAAAGGATCACAAAAGTCAGCTATATGTGTAGTACTTGTACATGACTTTAAAAGAAACCTGCCCAGCATGCCTGGATACTGTCTTCTCACTATATGGATAGTGATGACAGTAACTCAGAGTCCCACTCCTGTCTGCCTAGATTACTCAAAAATTAACAGGTTAGAGTTAATGCTTGTGGCTTTTTAAGCCTAATTGCAATGTTCTGATTTTCTAAACTAATCTAGTACCTTAACTCCCACAGGTGGGATCTTTATTAATAGCGGTTAATTAAAATTGCAGACTGCAGTTGGAGTTGGAATGCTTCCTGTTCGCTCTGTTACTTGGTGGTACTGCTTAATTTATTGGTCTTTGTGAAGAAGAGTAAGACTTAAATTGGTTTGGTAGAATTACCCCCCCCCCCCCCCCCCCAATAGTGGAATTTTTCTGTGAAGGACAAATTGTAAGGTGCAGAATCATGGAAGTTGAGTTAAATATAATTATTTTCATGTCCAAGGAGAGAGTTGATGTTATTTATTGCCCTTGTCCCACACGCAATTAAAATAGATGTTTCTTGTTTCGGCAGTTTGGCAGCACTCCTATATTAAATTTTCCTCACAGATGTAATCACTGGTAAGAGCTTTCCATGCGTTTTTAAGTAGGAATCTTGCAGCCCTAGCCCTCATGATTAATAAAGTAGTAAGGTGATGGACCACGGGTGTAAAACATAAGACAATTCCTGCTCTACAGGCTTGTTATGCTAAGGATTCAAGACTCAACAAATCAGTGCCTCTGTCTGGCTGCAGGCATGGTGTTAGTGAGTAGACTTAATGTTTTATCTTTTTTTATATTAGTTTTTTTTTTTTTTTTTTTGCAGAAGTATACACTGCATTCCATTTTGAGTACTTTTAACGAAATAAGTGTTTGGAACTTATTTAAAAAAATGCTGTAATTTCTTCACTGCTCAGATATACCTGTTTTCCTAATATAATGTACCCATTTAATGGTTTTCCACACCAACTACTTAGCAAATGGGCATTATTAGGTGACAGGTGTCCAGACTGTGGAACTAAACATTTTAATTTGTGTTGTGAAAAGGGAGTAGGATTTCCTACCCTTTTTATGGGCTGTTTGTCTGATTTTCAGTTTGGTCTTTGATGCTTAGGATTTGCTTTGTGTCTTGGATGTGCTTTAAATGCTGTTAAACCAGTGAATTATAATCCCTAGTTTTTTGGGGCTCTGTTGTGCACTGCATCTTCATCATCCCTCTCTTTTGAATAAATATCCCATAACTGTTTTGGGGAATAACAAGCCTGCTGTATAAAATATCACGTAATTTAAATGGCTATGTTTGATTCACATGTTTTAAGTTTTCAAGTGTGTGAAACGGTCTGTCTGATATTATCCTAGTCACTATTCACGTGTGGGTCTAGGATCTGACATCGGATCTGAGCCAGCAAACTAGACAGCAGCTTAGCTCACACTATTCCCCTCCTGTAATCCTCTGATGCCCTCTAACCACTCAGATCTCATTTGCCACTTTAGTCGATCAGATGCAGATTGTTCAGCTCTTCATAATTTTCTGCAAGTAGTTTATTTGGGATTTCTTGTCAGTTTTTGCTTTCTTTGTAAGTTTTAGTTCTCTGTTTAGTTATCATTTTTTGCCCCATTTTCAGTTGACCAGTTTGGTAGTTAAGAACCCCTTCCTAGCTGTTTCCTTGGTTCTGTAATAATTTCATTTACATTTTATTGATATTTTAACAGTGTATTAATAGATCTGAAGTAGTTAACTTCATTTTATCTGCAACCTGTGGGTATCCGTATCGGATCAGAGCTGGCAGCTTTATTTCTAGCATCTGCTCCGAGCTCCTCCCACTACTCATAATGCACTACCATCTCCTACCTTTCCCCAGATCTCGTTTGCCACGCCAGTAGTGTGCATCGTGGTCTCCTTCGTTCTGAGCTCAGGAATAGTAAGTTTTATTAACACTTAGTATCTTTGTGTGTCTGAGTTGATTGTTTCCCTTTCTCTCCCACTAGTATATCGCTTGTTCGTTGGTTAGTTAAAAAAAAAAAAAAAAAATTTTTGTTGTAAAACTCAGTAGAGTAGTTGTTAGGCCTGCCCTTCTCCTACGTGTGTTTTGTGTGTGGTAATTTAGTAGGAGGTAGTTTTTGGTGCAGGACCATGGCTGATCAGCCAGAATCTGTATTTAAGGGATGCACAGAGTGTGGCCATAAACTCTCCCCGGCTGATGGTCACACTCTGTGTTATTTGTTTTGGAGTGCCACATCTGTCGACACAATGTGCTATCTGCATTGGGTTCAATCCTAGAGCCCTCAGAGATTGGAAGGCCAAATTCGTAGCTAAAGGCCTTCTCCCTGCATCCATGCTGTAATCTGCCACGTCACCTAGTACTCAACCTCCCATCCAGACAAGGACTCGAACCCCCTCTTCTTCTGGTGCTGGATCAAGTAAGGAAAAAGCTACAGTCAGTGTCAGCAAGGGACAGTCCCTGCAAGAGATCCCCAGACAGGGAGCTCTTCCTTAGTCCCCCTTCTAAGTCCATGAGGTCAGTTTCTCCATGGCTCCGGTCTCCTCGTTTTTCACCGGAACCGTTGGAACCTTCGGATTCAAGGCCTTCCTCTCCCTCATTGCGCAGACCAGCCAGATCTGAGTCGGTGGCTTCTTCATGATCGACTCGGAGCTTATCAGACTTAGACATGGACAGGATGATGTGGAAATTCATTCAGACCCAAATACAGATGGGAGTCTTGTCAGGCCCCTCTCCCACCGGAGGGGGGACCTCAATGCCTTTTTTCTGCCCCGTCTCTCCTTCCCTGATCCGTGCTTTGGCTTCGGGGCTCTTGGATCCGAGGATTTTCGGAGCTGGTAGCTTGGCGCTGATGGTTCCCCCAACCTCAACTCTGGCTGTTACCTTGAGTTCCTCAGATCTGACTAGTTCGGATCCGAATGTCTCTCGGAGCTGCGGACAGGGAGTCGGACCCAAGTGAATGGATTCTTCGGCTCCGACCCGTTTCCTCGGACCTCAGGCTACCCTTGCTCCGGTCCCTGCTTTGGATCCAGGGAGGGCATCTTCCCTGCTGGGTGCCAAGGAGGTGCGCCCTCCTTCGGCCTTTGAAGTGGTGGAGTGGGTTCTCTCCCAGGGATTGACCCCCAGCCCATCCCCTCGGATTCCACCCAGACACCCCTGGATTTGGCGACTACTCCCTTCATCCTGTCTCACGGACAGCCTGTGCCAGAGGATCCTCAGATTATTTCCCCTGAAGAACCCTTTGTGGCTCACGAGTACTCTTCTGAGAGTCCCACTAAAGAGGGTCATCGTAAGCGCAAGTGCAAAAGGAGGCACTTGGACTCCCCAGAGTCCCGCAATACAGACACTGATTTAGATGAAGGAGAAGGTTCCCCCAGGTCACCTCCCAAAGAAGTCTCCTTCGGCAAAATCATGGAGATCCTCCACCAGAGGGGGAGGTCAGCCCCAAAACCTTCTGGGGATGAGTCAGTGTTCCTGGAGGGCTTTGGCACGGGCCCATCTACTTCCTGGGTGTCCCCGCCAGCGGACCCCTTGGTTGGACCTTATCACCACGTGGGCATGGAAGGAGCATGACACCGTATAGCCCATCCCCAAATGCCCCGACAAAATTTTCTCTCCCCCTTCTGACAGACGACCTTTGTCAAAAGGAGCCCCAGTTGACGCTATGTTGGTCGCAGCAGCCACCAAGAAGGAACTAGCACAGGAGAGTACCTCAGTCCACCCTCCCGACAAGGAGTCCAGCTCGTTAGATAGGTTTGGGAAGCATGTTTATTCCTCCGCGACCTTTTCAATCCATGCGCTCAACTATTTGGCTCATGTGATCCGGCTTCAGCGAGACCTTGCATCAGAATTCTCTGAGTCACCCCAAGAGTCTTTATCGCAGCAGGACAAGCAGTTGTTCTCTGTGAAAATGTCTACCCTAAAGTCAGTCTCAAGCACATCTATGCAGATCCTTTACCATGCCATGGAAGGAGCAGCTAGAGCGGCCAGGACAGGCATAGCCATGAGGCGTCATGCCTGGCTCAGGTTGTGTCATTTAGCGGACTCTTTCAAGGCTTCATTTATTAACTCTCCCTATGACTGATCTTCCCTTTTCGGGAAGACAGTACGTGACACACTTGTCCAGAGCGAAAAGGATGGAAAGACTTTGTCTGCCGTCTGGATCCGCTTCTCTAGCCCTCAGCGGTCCTTCTCTAGGAATCAGAGGGCAGAAGAAAATGTGGTTCCGAAAATCTCAGTTTTCCCGGGATTCTCAGGACAACTATTCCCCCAGAGGCAGAGGGCGGGACAGGATCGATGCCGACCCAGAGGTAGATGAGGTCCCAGGAAATTTGGGTCTATGGAACCTTTTTCTGATGGACTGTCAGCAGCCCTGAGGGGTTGCTTGACTGTCCTACTCTGGAGGCAGTCGGGGGGAAGATTGTCCTTACACCCAGTGGCATGGGAGTCCTTTACAACATATCGCTGGGTGTTGATTATATCCAGAGATTACGCTATCCCATTTGTTGTCCCTCCAAATATTCCAAAACGCCTCCCGGATGTTCCACCCACTCACAGGGAGAGGCCGCAGCTCTAGAGGTTTCAAAGCTGCTTCTCAAACGAGCCATCGAACAGGCCCCCCCCCCGACCAGTCCGGATCAGGCGTCTACTCAATGTTCTTTTTAGTGCCATAAAAGACGGGGGACCTCAGTCCCATTCTAGACCTGTCAACTTTGAATGTGTCTGTAGCCAAACAGAAGTTCTGGATGGTCACCCTACAGTCCATTCTACCTTATCTCCGAGAGTGCGACTGGATGTGCTCGTTAGACCTCCAGGATGCTTACTACCACATCAAAATCCACAGAAGCTCCAGGAGATTTCTGCTCTTTTGGCTGGGAGCCAGTCATTTTCAGTTCAGAGCCCTACCCTTTGGTCTCACCACAGCCCCCAGGGTGTTCACCAAGGTAGTGGCAGTTGTAGCGGCTCACCTGAGGCTTCAGGGTATTCAGGTATTTCCTTACCTGGATGACTGGCTCTTTGCTGCACCCAGCAAGCATCTGCTTTGTCTGGTCCGAGACTACTTCATTCGATTGGCAGATCTATTGGGGATTACAGTCAATGTTCAGAAATCCCAATTGCAACCAGTACAAGTTTTAGACTTCATTGGGGCATGGCTAGACACCTTGCAAATGAAAGTATTAACTCCAGACAGGATCTTACACCTCAGGTGCCACATATAGCTCAGATAGCAAACTTCAAGTCTCCAAAGATGAGTGAGGTTCTCCGAGCACTGGGCTTCATGGCTGCCTCCATATCGATTTTCCCTTGTGCGCACCTTCATATGTGGGTTCTTCAATGGACACTGGCTGTTCAATGGTCTTGGCTAGACCTGCCCAATGGAATTTCCGATCAGGATCAGTCACGTCTGCAGGGCGTCACTCCTTTGGTGGTTAAATTTACCAGAGATATTAGAAGGACGCTCCTTCGTGTCATCTCCAGTCCAAGCCACAGTGACCACAGACACCTCCCAACTCGGGTGGGGGGGACATTGGTTGGGAAGGACAGTCCAAGGCACGTGGTCCCAGTCAGAGACCAAATTGCATATAAATATTCTACAGATGAGGGCAGTGCTTTTAGCGTTGGAAGCCTTTCACACTGTCCTTCCTCTCGGATTTATGGCAATTCAGTCAGACAACATGTCGGTTGTCTGGTATATCAGCGAGCAGGGGGGATCCAGATCCTATCCCCTATGTCGCGAGGCCATGAGTGTGTGGGAATGGGCGATCTCCACCGGTCGGTTTCTGATAGCAATGCACGTCCTGGGGCGCTCCAACATTTTAGCAGACAGATTGAGTCGGGCTATTCTGATGCCGTATGAGTGGTCTCTGAAACAGTCCATAGCGGAGGAGATATTCCTTCCATGGGGTCAACCTTGCTGCAATCTCTTTGCATCTCTGTCCAATGCGAAGTACAGCGAGTTCTTCGCTCTGGTTCCCTCACCAGGGAAGCCCCCAGAGACACTCTAGTCCACTCTTGCCCCCCCCAGGCTTCTGTATGCTTACCCACCATTGCCACTCATTTCAAAGTTTCTTCAGAAAGCTTGCCGACTGCGATGTATAATTATCCTCATTGTCCCGTTCTGGCCTCATCAGGTTTGGTTTCCATTCCTTTGGTCTCATCTCTTAGCTCCTCCGTGGGTTCTGGATCCCTGCCTGGATCTAATCTCCCATCCTTCAGGTGTCCGTCTGCCCAACCTGGGCAGCCTCAAGCTGGCAGGTTGGTTGCTCCAGTTCCATTGATTGCCAGGACTCCTGGTCTTTCATCCACGGTAAAATCCATTCTGGTGGCTTCTCTTAAAGATTCCACTAGGAAACTTTATTGCAGTAAATGGAAGCGTTTTTCCATATGGGCCTCTCAGAGAAACCTAGATCCCTTTACAGCCCTTGTTCCAGCGGTGTTGGATTTCTTGTCGGGCATTTTTCAGCAAGGAGCTAGCTCCTCCACAGTGAAAGTACAATTGGCAGCCATTTCTAATTTTCATGTTGGTGAAGACAACATTGCCTTTGCTTCTAGGTTGTGTAAGGCCTTTCTTAAAGGCCCTTTTCTGTTGCGCCCTCCTGTCAAAGATTCAGTGCCCCCTTGGGACCTTACTTTGTCCTACAGGCATTGGTGGCTCCTGCATTTGAACCTGCAGCTTTGGTGGATTTAAATTTTTTATCCTGGAAGACAGCTTTCCTAGTCGCCATTACATGTGATAGGATGGTTTCTGAGCTTCAAGCTCTGTCTGCAGTGCCTTCTTACTTGGTCTTTCATAAGGATAGGGTCTCTCTCTGTACTAATCCTTCCTTCTTACCCAAAGTGGCATCTGAAGCAAACATAAACCAGTCCATTAATCTGCCTGTTTTCCTTTCCTAACTTCCAAATTAAGGGTGAATACAAACTTCATTTGTTAGATGTTCATAGACAACTTTGCTTGTATCTTCATAGAACAAAATCATTCCACAAGACTGACCAGTTGTTTGTTTCCTTTTCCAAGGCCTTTCTGGGCAAGGCTATTTCTAAGGTTTCTTTGGCCAGATGGATCACTCTTTGCATTTTGCATGTCTGCAAAGCAAAAGGTTTATCTCCTCCTGGTATTGTTAAAGCTTACTCTACCAGGTCCGTGGCGATTTCTGCTGCTTTTTGATTTAGGGTTCCTTTGGACAACATTTGTGCAGCAGCGACCTGGGCCAATTCACATACCTTCATTTCCCATTACAAATTAGATCTGATTTTTAGGGGTAGAGCATCCTTTGGCTCTGCAGTGATCAGGAATATCCTTCCATAGGGACCTCCCAGGATTGGAGTAGCTGGGGACTCTGTCCCACAGGTTGCAGATAAAATTGTTAACTACTTCAGGTAAAGAAGTTATGTACTCACCATAACGTTCCATCTGAGTAGTTATACTTAATTTTTCTGCAACCTTCCCTCCCTCCATCACCCGGACCTTGCCCTGTCTATACAGGTTTGGTTCATTGGGCTGAGTTGCTTATGTATTTAGTTGCAGCAAACTCGATCTGAGGGAAGGTAGGAGGTGGTAGTGCATTATGGGTAGGGGAGGAGCTCGGAGCTTGGAGCATATGCTAGAAAAAAAGTTGCCGGCTCGGATCCGATACGGATACCCACAGGTTGCAGAAAAATGAAGTATAACTACACAGATGGAACGTTATGGTGAGTACATAACTTTTTATTGTTTTTCTAGTCCCTTTAGGTTTCCTTTTTTCGTACTGGATGCATCTCAGGGTTTTGGATTTCTAGCCTGGTTTTCCTGACTTCTCCAAGTCTTTCCTTTGGCTTTGGTTGTTTCCACATGTCAGACCAGCCTTTGGGGGTTCAAGAGGTGCTCCTCGTGTGGTCAGAAGATGCCCATTTCCAACTCACATGAGGGGTGCTTCTGCTGTCTCGGTGCCAGCCACCTGGAGGTTGAATGCAGCATTTGTGCTGCATTCAACCCCAGGGCTCTAGTCGACCACCGTAACAAGCTTCTTCTAAAAGGCTTGATTCAGGTGGGCCCCTCAGTTAAGGAATTGTCCTCCAAGTTGGGATCCTATGGCCACAAGAGGAAACCTTCTTCCTCTTCTTAAGGGGGAGGTTCCCTCCAAGAAAGCTAGGCTGTCTGATGCCAGATCCCCAGATACGACTCCAGCCTTAGTGGTGTCTGATCTGAGAACATCTAGAGAGTCAACTCCCAGATCCAGAGCTTCAACTCCCAGCCCTTCACAGGATCCAAGGCCTCTAGATTGAGGCCTTTGGATCTGAATCAAAGCAGACTCACCATGGATCCCAACCCTTTCGGATCCAAAGGGTTCGAGAATGGTCTCCTCGGTTTCTCGTGTTTCTTCAGATCCATTACAGTTGATCCTCCTGTGGGGAGGATCGTCCTTTGGATTCCACGGGAGGAGATCATTTAGTCTCTCCTCTGTGCAGGACCTGTTCCCCTGACCACCGAATAAGGCCCTCTGGGTCCTGGCATGGGTCTCCAGCTAGGTCCTTGGTTTCCTCCAGATCCTCCAGGAGCATCCTCCCCTGTGATATGGATGGGATGATGTGGTCCTTCGTGAGGGCTGAAATCAAACTGTGGCTCCTGGCTTCCACAGCTCACACAATTGGGGAACCTTCTCCTACTCCCTGACTTTTGTCATTGTCCGACCTCCCAGTGTTTGGACTTAGGGGAACCGGCACCCAGCAGAGAGGCAGTGAGGACTACAGGGACTTCTCTTCTCCCTACCCTATCAGAGTCTATGGCCAACTCTGCACCCCTTCCCCTGGGACAGGCTGGGCCACTGTTCCAGGTTGTCACTCCGGAGTCCATGGGGGTGGTTCAGGTCCGGGCTTTTCATACCGTTCTCTGGCCCTCAGTGCTTCAGCGCTTGATAGGTCTGGACCAGCACTGTCTGGAGGGTTGGAGGTACTGGCGGGGTCTGCTTCTTCCTCTGTTGTGTTATCAGCGGGGGAGGGGGACTCCTCCAGTCCCCTCCGCATTCTGGATAGTGGAAAGATGTCTCTCTACTACCAGTCATTCTCCTTCCCAGCCCCAGAATTTGAGAGGACCCTCGTCAGCCTGGTCGATTTAGCCTCAGGGGGGCAGTTACCCCCATAGGGGTCCCCACCTCTTCCGAGTTTTCCCCTGTGTCTCCTGCGGAAGTTCCTTGTAAGCGGACATGTAAGAGGAGACATCTTGAATCCCAGATTGAGTCTCTCACGGAAGACATGGATATTAATGAAGGGGATGGGTCCCCAAGGTCACCGCCTGATGAAGTCTCCTTTGGCGATATACTGGAGATTCTTAATGCCAGGGGGGTTGGTGTGCCCAAAGCTCATCTTCTGCAGACGCCATGTTCCTGGAGGCTTTCAGCATGGGCCCATCTATCTCTCCCTGCTTGACCCATTGATCAACCTTACTGCTAGCAGGGCCTTGAAGGAACCCGATACAATGGAGCTGGTACCCAAAAGAGCAGACAGATTTCTAAGCCCACCGTCGGACAAGGCCTTTTGGTGCAAGGCAGTTCCAGATGATACGATTGTGGTAGCTCCTACGAGCAAGAAAGAGTTGGCAGAACAGCATTCATCTGTCCATCCTCCCAATTGTTAAAGAGCATTGGACAGATGTGGAAAGTGGGTGTTCGCATCGGCTTCTTTCAGCCAACGAGCACTGAATTACCTGACTCATTTTACCTGTCTCCAGTGGGATTTGATAAGGGAGCTTACCATTTCCCTCTACCGTCTCTCCCAAGCTGGCCACTCTTGTGTCAATAGCAAATATGTCCATGAGGTTAATATCCAGTGCTGCAGAGGGTTCTTCATGGGTGGCAAGCTACAGGCATTGCTATCAGGCGTTATGACAAGTCTGTGTTTGTGGGTTTACAGAGGGCTTTAAAACATTGTTTACCAATGCCCCTTTCAATGGTTCCACTCTTTGAGCCAAGCGTTAAGGAAACTTTGGCCCACAGTGAGCAATTGGGGAAGATGCTGTAGGGATCAAATTTTCTATCCCCCACCCCACAGGTCCTTCTCCAAGACCCAAAAGGGGAACAGGAAGATGTGGTTCCATAAGTTGCAGTCTTCCTTTCAGGAGGCTCCAGTAAATTTCTCTTCCAGGGGACATGGAGAGGTTTCAATGGTCGATGCCACCCTAGGGGCATAGGAGGTCCACAAAATTAGGGTTCCAGGTAGCCCTTCTCTGAGAAACCATTCCCGCGCCCCTGAGGCGTTTCCCGACCCTCCCTCCCTGGAGGCAGTTGGGGACTGGTTGGCTTTGCACCCTTTAGCCTGAGCAAACATCACAAATGATCAATTGGTGCTAAGAATCATATCCAGGGGCTACTACATTCCCTTTTCAGACACCCCCCCCCCCACGAGGAAGCAGAACTCTGCCAGACATGCCACCCAGTCAGAGTTAGCCCTTTTAGAGGTGACCAACCTCATCCAAAAGGTCCCCACAGGACAACGTGGATCTGGAACTTACTCCCAGTTCTTTTTGGTACCCAAGAAAACAAGGGACCGGTGTCCTGTTCTGGACCTCAGTCAGCTAAATCTGTCAGTCAAGAAGTCGAAGTTTCGGATAGTCACTGTAGAGTCCATTTGCCTCTTTTGCATAAGAATGACTGGATGTACTCTGTGGATCTCCAGGACGCTATCATATCAAAGTAGACAGGTGGTCTAAGAGATTTCTTTGCTTTTACCTAGGGGACGATCACTTCCAATTCAGAGCTCGGCCCTTTGGACATGCCACAACCCCCCAGGGTGTTCGCCAAATGCATGGCAGTGGTCGCAGCTCATCTTAGGCTGCAGGGATTCCAGGTTTATCCCCGTGTCAACGATTGGCACCTTACAGCTCACACACAGCAGCAGCTGGTGGAGAACATGCATACCAAGTCTTCCTTGACCCCATCTCAACCACTGGAATTCATAGGCAATTCAGTTGGACACGTTCTCTGAGATTGCAGCTCCCCCCCCCTTACAAATGCACACTTCTTGTTTGGTCTCATGTTCAGTCCCTTCTGGCGCAAACCTATCCTCCAGTGTCTCTCATTCTAATGGCTCTAGGTTCTATGGCAACTTCTGTTTATCTGGTTACGATGTCCAAGTATTACATGAGAGTACTGTAGTGGACCTTGACATTTCAGTGGTCCCACTTTCCCCTCTGTCCCCTTACGACTCACTGTAATATGTTAGGCATCATGCCTGTCTGTGTTAATTTACTCCCCGGACCTCCTGGCAGGCAGGTCCTTTTCTCCCCCAGTTCCTACGGCCACAATGACCACAGACACTTCCCTTCTAGGGTTGGGGGGGCATTTTCGGGGGAAGACTGTCCAAGGGACATGGTCCCAGTCAAAGAACAAACTGCACATAAATGTTCTGGAGAGGAGCATTTCTTCTCCCATTGCAAGCATTTCAGGACAGCCTTCCTCTAGGGACGATAGCAGTTCACACAGACAAACGTGGCTGTTGTGTGGTACATAAACAAGGGTGTACATGTTCTTATCTGCTTTGTCGTGAACCATGAGGGTTTGGGAGAGGATGATGTCCTCGGGGCTCTTTCTCCTTTTAACACACATTCCCGGAGCATCCAGCATGCTGGCAGACAAGCTGAGCAGGGCTATTCAGACCCCTCAGGAGTGGTCCGTGAATCTGTTAGTGGCGAAGCAGATCTTCCATTGGTGGGGTTAACTGAGCTGAGATCTGTTTGCTTCCCTCTCAACCACAAATGCAGCAATTACTTTGCCCTGATCCTCCCAGAGGGGGGAGTTCCCCAGGGACGCTCTGACTCACAATTGGCCTCCGGGTCTCCTTTATGCCCTTACCTTTAATTCCGAGAGTACTTCAGAAAGCAAGATGCCTCAAGATGCAGTTGATCCTCATTGCCACCTTTTGGCCTTGGCAGGTGTGGTTCCCGTTTCTACGGTCTCATCTTAGGTACCCCCTTTGGGTGCTAGATCTGGTGCCGGATCTTATCTCCAATCCGTCACTCCGTGCACTTCACTTCCAGATTTGCAGACCCTCCATCTGACAGCTTTGTTATTCCAATTCCAGTAATTATTGCTAAGTCCGGGCTTGCGTCCCCTGTGAAGGACATTATTCTTGCCTCTCAAAAATAGTCTCCCAAGAGAATTTATAGAAGTGGAAGAGATTATCGATCTGGCTAAAGACTGAAATCTAAATCCTTCTTTGGCCCCTTTTTCTGACATTCTTCTTTTCGTGACTTCCCTTTTTTAAGGAGGTTGCCAGTTTCTCTACCATCAAAGTCCATTTAGCAACAATTTCTAATTTTCATCTCAATTACAAACCTACATTTTCTTCTCTCCTCTGCAAAGTCTTTTTGAATGGTGTCTTTTTGTTGCGTCTTCCAGTCAAGGATCCTTCTCCACCATGGGATCTTACTTTGGTGCTACAATATCTAACTAGACCCCCTTTCGAGCCTGCTGTATCGTGTGATCTCAGATTTCTTTCTTGGAAGACTGCCTTTTTGGTAGCAATAACTTCAGCAAAAAGGGTTTCAGAATTGCAGGCTGTCACTATTAAGCCTCCTTATTTGATATTTCATAAAGATAGAGTGGCCTTGAGACCCAACCCTTCCTTTATGACAAATGTTTTCACTGAAGCAAACCTTAATCAAGTTTATCCAACTTCCAGTGTTCTTTCTTAATTATACCAGTAATGGGGAATGCATTTTTACATACTTTAGATGTTCATAGACAGCTTCATTTTTATTTGCACAGAACTAAGTCCTTTTGCCTCACTGACCAATTGTTTGTGGCATTCTCTATCAACAGAAGAGGCCAAGCCGTTTTGAAAATCACTATTTCCCAGTGGATTTCTCAGTGCATTTCTTAAATGTACTCCTCCCATGGTTCTTCATTACCTGGACCAGTTAGGGCTCACTCTACCAGGTCAGTGGCTACTTCAGCTACCTTTGTAGCTCATCAGTCCTTGGATGACATTTGCACAGCAGCAACTTGGTCTTCGCCACATACCTTCATCTGTCATTACAAACTTGGCCTAGTTTCTAGAGGAAGGGCTTCCTTTAGCTCCACTGTTCTATGCCACCCCAAGGCCACCGAAGAATATCGGGTAGCTGGGGAGTCTGACCCATACGTGATGAGTGGTGACTAGGATAACATCAGATTAATAGTTATGTACTTGCCATAACTTGGTATCTGTATTATCTGTATTCACCATTCATCACGGTCCCACCTTCCATCCCCCCTCCTGAAGGATTGGCAGGAATCCGGTGGTGAGATCTTTGTCTGTCTTCTGTCTCCAGGGCAAACTCAATCTGAGCGGGTAGAGGGCAACAGAGCATTATGGAAGGGGAGGACCTTGAGCTAAGATGTTTATTGTGCTGTCTAGGATCTGATCTTGGATCCTAGACCTATACGTGATGAATGGTGACTACGTATAACACAGATACCAAGTTATGGTGAGTACATAATTATTATTTTTTCAGTATGGTATTAACTGAAATTAAAGAAACAATTGGAATTAAGTGCCCTCAGATCTGTGATGTTTTGGGAACTACTAAAGCCTGCAGATTTTGATGTAAGTTACTATCTAAAATATTAACTTCTGTAGTCCAGAGGGTTAATGGGGATCTAATGTGCTACAGCTGTCTGAGAGGAAGGGTGTAGCCAGGCATACTCTTTGTAATCTATTGAGGACATTATTTATGAGCATCACATCAACATGGATTTGTTTCAGGTCATATGTCTACGATTGTTTAAAGAAATGCCTTTAACAACAGGTGCTGTATTGCTAATCTAAAAAACAATATCTTTAATAGTTTAGAGGAAACAGCTGAAAGTGTTAAATTTATTAAAATGCTTGGGGAGGCCACATTTTGAGTGATATGTCCATTTTTAAGTGATAGGTGTCCAGTGGGGTTGGTGGTTAAAGACTATGGTTCTGGTTGCATTTTGTGTGTTCTTCAGTAGGTATTTGAATGTTGGCATCCCACAATTCTGTTGGAGTAGGCGAGGTTACATCATTATGCATGCAGATGTCATGTTAATTAGCCTACAGATTTTTATCCAGTTGTGCCTACTTTTTATGGGTCTTTGTCCAGATTTTTGATGTTTTCCAGGTTGAGAAGTATGGTGGGCGAGCTCATCCAATCAATTTTTAATAGCAAGGCACATTCAGGGAGAATCCAAAGTGATAGCAAACAAGTTAAGCAGGTCAATGCCTCATGAGTGGTCACTCAGCATGAAATTGGCAGGAAAGATTTTTCTATCTGTGGGGCCAACCTTGCTGTGTCTTCTGTGCATATCCCCTCAACAAGTGCAGCAGGTTCTTTGCCCTGATCTCCCCAATGGGGGAGTCGCTGAGAGGTGCTCTTCTCCACAATTACCCCCATCTCCTCTGCACCTCTCCCCTCGTACCTCTAATCCCCCAAATTTATTCAGAAAACATCTCTGTTGAAGTGCACATTCATCCTCATTGCTCCATTGCTCCATATTGACCTAGTCAGATTTGGTTCCCCTTTCTTTGGCTTCATCTGCTTTACGTGCCATGAATTCTGGATCCAGTTACAGACATCATGTCTCTGCTGACAGGATACACCCTGGCATTTTAGGCCTAAAACTGACCGCATGGCTTCTCCAATTCCATTGATAGCTAGATGGCCCAGGCTGTCTTCCCCCATCCTCCACATTCTTTTAATCTTCCTACAAAGCTTCCACTGTACAATTTACAAAAGTAAATTGAAACTATTTGTTGCTTGGGCACAGCAAAATGACATTGATCCCTTTTCAGTGCAAGTTTTTAGCTGCTAGTTTTAATGAAGGTGCTAGTTCTTTAGCTATTAAAGTACAACCTTCTGCCATTTCTAATTTACGCATTGGAGTAAATAATTTGTGTTTAGCTTCTTCCAAACTTTTTAAGCCCTTTATAAGGGGAACTTTTCGTCTTACACCCCCCTTTTAAAGATCCCACTCCCCGTGGAATTTGAATTTGGTTTTACAGTCTTTGATCTAGTCCCCCTTAGAACAGTCACCCAAATGTGAACTAAAATTTTTAACTTGAGGACTGTCTTTTAGTGGCACTTACCTTTGCTGGAAGTCTCAGAACTACAAGTCCTATCTTCTAAGCCTCCTTATTTGATTTTCCTTAATGATAGGGTATCCTTATGAATTGACCCATCCTTTCTTCCTAAGGTGGTGTCAGAATTGAATATCGGTCAAACTGCCAACCTCCCAGTTTTCTTTCCAAATTGCAAAAACAAAGGAGTGAATATGTTGCACCTATTGGATGTTCACAGGCAGTTACAGTTTTATGTACATAGATCAAAAATATCAGGAAATCAGACCAGTAATTTGTCTCCTTTTTGGATTCAAAATTGGGAAAACCAGTTAGTAAATTAACTTTAGTTAAATGATTAACTGATTGTATTTCCTTCGATTAGAAAATAAATTGGGTTTGTCTTTGCCAAAACCTTTAAAGGCTCATTCCACTAGCACTATGGCAACGCCTATATTTTTATGCAGATCTTCCTTGGATGGTATTTTTGCAGGTGCAACTTAGGCTAACCCTCATACCTTTATTGCTCATTACAAATTGGATCTGGTCTTTTGAGGAAGAGCGGCCTTTGGCTCTGTGGTGGTCAGGAATATCCTTCCTTAGAGTCAGTCTTGTTTATCCAAATGAAAAAGATTTTCTGTTTGGTGTCTTTCTCGTAACCTGGATCCACTTACTGTGGTTGTTCCTGTGATGCTCTCTTATTTGTGTGAATTGCTCAGCGTTGGGTTGGCATATTCTTCTGTTAAGGTCCACCTGTCTGCTATTTCTGCTAGTCTGTCTTTGACTCCCCCTGTGGCTTGTAACTTTGAGGTCAAACAGTTTCTTAAAGGTGTCCTTCACATTAGGCCTCCCAGGAAGCATGTCCCTCCTTCCTGGGATCTTAATTTTGTTTTAGGAAAATTGACTTGGCTCCTTTTGAACCTGCTGCTTCAGATTCCTTACAACATTGTTCTTGGAAGACTACTTCTTTTGGCCCTTACTTCTGCCAGATGGGTGTCTGAACAGAGTTGCAAGCCCTTATGGCTGTTCCTCCCTTTTTAATTTTACATAAGAGTAGAGTGTCCTGTCGTACTAATCCTTCTTTTATCCCCAAGGTGGCTAATGAGTTCTCTTTATCAGTCTATTCATTAGCCCAATTTTTCCCCTTCTCCACAATTTGCTGATGAGAAGGTTTTGCACACCTTGGATTTGTATAGACAATTCCGATATAATACATACATACAAGACCCTCTGCTCTGATAACTCCTATACATTCCAAACAAAAGAGCTGGACAGTGCCTATACTCACATGCCACCGCCAAACTCTGAACTCTCTGCCAACAGGCATTACTACCATTGAGATCTTTTAACAACTTCAAACACACCGTAAAAAAAAAACATTTTATATGTCAGCAGACCTGCCCCTGCTTTTTCCCCATAGCATGTGGACCTCATTCACTCTAGGGGCTTTCTTTCTATCCCTAAAACAGGAATTTCATCTACTAACCACTGACATATTGGATTAACAGACTTTCCATGTTTCTACACCCTTAACTTTCTCAACCATCTAGCATCTACTTGCATCTAATGTTCTGATCCTCATTCTTTACCTTGCTCCTACCTGATGTATATATAAAAAAAAAGTTTGCAATGTACCATGTTATTTTAATTTAGCATGTTTTATTGTTTTTCCTGCCTCATTGTACTTATTTTGTATTTATTATTGCATTTATCTCTCTCTACTTATTTGGTATTAAATTATTATGAATGTGTGCTGTAATACTTGTTTTTTATGTTGTTCATGTAAATTGTCTTAACTGTTATTTATCTTAGGTTAATAGGTAGGTACTAGGCTATCGGCCCAAGGGCCTACGTAAGCCTAGCCAGCAAGGTTCCATAGCTTACGCCACCCAAGAAAGTTATTTTCCTATGCCACTGTCCAGCAGAGACAAAGAAGTGAT
>NC_056743.1:1530574198-1530596698 GCF_019279795.1 Protopterus annectens | reverse complement strand
TATATTTTTTGATTGCCAAATGGATTAAGGTTAATATATTTCCAGCCATGTAGTATATTGTCTTGGATGAAATCACAGCGTTCATAATCTACTTAGTCTGGTTAAGTAAGAGGTACCACATCATTATTAAATTTATTTAAAGTACATAAGGGTTATATTATTATGACAGCTACTAAGTAGGGCAGGACCAGCTCGAATGTCACACTGATGGGGGAAGGGATGTGAATTTAACATGTGTACCAATAGCACTTTGTTTTAGCAGGCCGCGCTGGTGCAGAGGTTAGCGTTGTCACCTCAGTAAGAGATGTTCATAGTGTTACCCTGCTGCAGTCATCACACTTGGGTTATCCTGTCGTCAGGCGGTCCCGCAGTTGGCCGAATTCCAAAGTCTTGGTCCGGCGTCGGTTGCTGTCGCTTCTTCCCTGATGTCAGTGCGCCAGGGGTATATATAATGCATCCGACGCCATTTTCTTCAGTTTTTCTTACCGCGCGGTGCCCGAAGCAGAAGCAGTTCGCAAGTGCCGGTCGTCCGACTCCTGAGATTTTCGAAGTCGATTTTCAGATCCGAAGTCTTCAATAAAGCTAAGTACCCCGTTGGGGAAACTTTTCTTGCCTCAGACCGATGTCAGAAAAAGTTAACAATTGTATTTCTTGTGGGAAGCAAAATACCTCATAAGGATTTTCATTCTTACTGCATACCTTGCCTAGGCCCAGACCACGACGTCACTGGTTGTCGTTTTTGTGCTAGGTTTAATAAGCGTACTATAAAAAGATGCTTTGATTTCGCACAACACTACTTCGGTAGAAAATTTAACTACACTATGCCGTCGGAGCAACCGACTACCGGCATGCACAAAAACCGCAAGGATAAGAACAGGCAGCCTAGACCCAAGCCGGACTCCGAGGCCTCGACTGGTCCGGTCTCCGGTTCACCGGTCTTCAGTGAGGCTCCGACACAGCCCCTGACTACCGCAGTTCTGGAAGCCGAGACCGCTTCAGAATTTTTGGCGGAAAGTACTAGGCCGACGCAGCCATTTTGTTTAGCCCCTACCGATGACACTGCTGAAAAAGATGTCGGTGCTGCAGAAACACCTTCGGTTTCTGAAGGCGTCTTCAGACCGACACTCACCATAAAAACGTATCCTAAGACTAAGACTCCTATTAAACCTAAAAAGACTGCACTTCAGTCTCCAGTTCAAGGCCCCATGCCTAAGAAACAGATGCTCACAATGGCTGAAGATTTGATCTCTTTAATCTGGGGTTCCCAACCCCCACCCGACAAAAGGCCTAGACAAGAGGAAGATTATGCCTCCTCTGAACAAGTGTCTATTTCCTCAGGCTCCTCTGAGGACCAAGATTACTCCTTCTCCCCTTATGAAGATTCTGATGCTGAGGATTCTATTCCCTCAGCTTCTCCTCCTGAAGACTACTCCTTTGGGGAAACTTTACACACTATGAGGGAACATTTTCACGGGGAAGGTCAGGACTACTCTGACTCAAAGAAAAGCCTCAGAGTTTCTTTTACTCCCCCAGCACAGACCACTTGCCATCCCTCAGTTTGACATTGTGGATGATGTTTACTTAGAATCCAGTTTGAACCCAGATTCTCTGCCTCCTGCTCCGGCCAAACCAGACAGATACTATAGAGTTCCTGATTCCCACAAATTTCTTTATAAAAGCCCTGTTGCTGATCCAGAGACCATCTCCCAGGGTCCCAAAGGGGCTAAGGCTTCTATGGCAAAAAATCCTGTACCCTCTGAAAGGGACTCCAGAGCACTAGACAGGTAGAGGAAAAAGGTTTACACCTCAGCCACTCTAGCTATGAGGGCACTAAATTGCCAATTTCACATGCTACAATATCAGCAATTTCTTATGTCTCAGTTAAAACAAAGAATGAGCACACTCCCTCAACAGTCTGTATTGAAAGAAATGCATGATCTGTTGCATGCAACTGAACAGGTGGGCAAACATACTTTACAATGTGGGTTTGATTCTTTGGAGGCTTCTTGCAGAGCAGCTGTCACTGGGTCTGTTATACGTAGGCATGCTTGGTTAAAGGAACAAACTCTGCCTGATCATGTTAAAGCAAAGCTTCTAGATGCTCCCTTACAGCAGGTTGTTCTTTTTGGAGTTAAAGCAGAAGTCGTCTTAAAGAAAATGGAGGATAAGGCAAAATCTATGCAGACAGTCAAAGATTTCCTACAGGTACAGCCCCCTCGCTTCAACAGAAATTGGCAAACAAAAAAATGGTCCTTTCCAGCTACTGACAGACCACAGAGGGGTAAATACAGACGTCTAAGAGGCAGAGGACAACCACAAGCCCAGTACAAACCTTGCCAATGGGGCACTGCAACACAGAAGGGAGGAGAAGACAGGTCCCAAACTACCAGAAGGCAAACTCAATGACTTGCACCTCATCTGGCCAAGCAACACTCTCTTGGCAGCCCCCTTGGGAGGAAAACTCATACTTTTTTCAGGCAACTGGCACATTGTCACAAAGGACAAATGGGTCCTAGACATAATATCACGAGGATATAGATTCCATTTTCACACCTTGCCAATGAAAAGAGGAATGCCACACCTGCCACAAAATCAATGGGCAGAGGCACAAAAACAAATTACAGCTCTCATGGACATGAGAGCCATTCAACTGGTACCTACTCGAGAGCAAGGCCAAGGATTTTACTCAAGACTCTTTCTAGTTCCCAGAAAGGACAATGCCTGGAGACCAATTCTGGACCTTTCAATTCTAAACACCTTCTTACAAGTACCCAAATTCAAGATGCTAACACTACAGCAGCTTTTTCCCATGTTGGGCAAGAAAGCATGGCTAGTAACGTTGGACCTTAAGGAGGCATACCTGCATGTCCCTATCAGACAAAGTTGCAGAAGATGCATCCGTTTCATTGCAGGTTCAACCCATTACCAATTATCTGCACTGCCCTTTGGCTTATCTACTGCGCCCAGGGTCTTCACAAAATGCCTGGCACCAGTAATTGCATACTGCAGACAAAGAGGAATTCAAATATACCCATACCTGGATGACTGCCTCATCCAAGCAGAAAGCAAGGACATCCTCTTACAACATCTGGCTTTTGTAAAACATCTTCTAAGTTGCCTGGGGTACACAGTAAACGAAAAGAAATCAAAACTAGTACCCTCACAAAATATGACATTCCTGGGTGCCAGCTTGAATACAACGGCCCAGAAGGCTTATCTGACACCAGACAAACAACTACAACTGACTCAATATTTCAAAACAATGGCAACAGAGACCCAACTACCTGCAAGAAAAATTCTGCAGGCCTTGGGCTTCATGATATCTTGCATACTACTAATGCCATTTGCAAAGCTGAATGAGGAAATTGCAGTGGTACCTAAAAACATATGGTCTCAACACAGCCACAGCTTGGACGCAATGATGTCTCTCATTCCCTGCCTACAACAGGAGTTTCTATGGTGGTCACAGGCATGTCACCTCAACAAGGGTCAGCCTTTCACCTTGCCCCCAGCCAGGCAAACTATGACAACAGATGCATCTGACTACGCTTGGGGGGCACACATGGCAGGACAGTGCGTTCAAGGCATATGGACTGCAGATGAAAGGAATCTGCACATCAATCAAAAAGAGATGCTAGCTGTACAGAATGCTCTGACAGCCTTCAAGAATCTATTACATCCAGGACAACTTACAATAAGGACGGACAATACCACAGTAATGTGGTACATAAACAAACAGGGGGGTACACACACCTACCCTCTATGCAGGCAAGCAATGACCTTGTGGAACACAGCTCTGGCTTACCAAGTTCAGGTACAAGCTCAGTTCCTGCCAGGAAAGAAGAACACATTGGCAGACGACCTCAGCAGAAACATCATGGATCCCCATGAGTGGAAACTGGATCCACAAGTATTTGCAATGATAGCTCAAAAATGGGGCCTTCCAGACATAGACCTGTTTGCCAGTCCTCAAAACTATCAACTAACAAAATTTTGTACAAGCACACTTTACCATCAAGCTTGGAAAGTGGACGCACTCTCATTCATTTGGAAAAACCTGACAGTATATGCCTTCCCTCCATTGCCTGTCCTCACAAAGGTGCTTCTGAAAGTCAGAGAGACCACAACTGATGCTCATAGCCCCAGACTGGCCACGCCAGCACTGGTACCCACTATTGAGGAATATGGCCCAGGGCCCACCTTGGATCTTACCACAAATTACCCATTTGTTCACACAGCAAAACAATCAGATTCTTCACAGCCAGCTCAAAACCTTAAATCTGGCTGCATTGCAAATCGCCTAAGCATCCAGCCAGCTCCTCTTTCCCAAGCAGTTATGGCTGCTGTTCTGGAAGCTAGGAGGACCAGCACCAAGAAGGCCTATTCGGACAAATGGAAAAGGTTTTGTGCCTGGAACCAAGCTAAAGGCCAAAACACACTTCAGCCTCACATGCCTCACATTCTACAGTATTTAACTGAGATGTTGCACAAAGGATTTTCTTTTTCTTCCATTAAAATCCATGCATCAGCTATTTCAGCCCACTACAACACGGATCCACCCTTATTTTCACACCCACGTCTAAGGCAGTTCCTCAGAGGGGCAAAAAACATTAGGCCCCCCCCAGGAGAGCACCTGCACCAACATGGGACCTCAATTTTGTTCTGGAAAAACTTAGGCTACCTCCCTTTGCACCAGCTTTCTCTGCAGATCTATGGTTCCTATCATGGAAGACTGCCGTGCTGCTAGCAATAACTTCAGCTAGAAGAGTCTCAGAGCTGCAGGCACTAATGACAGTGGAACCTTTCCTCATTTTCCATCAAGACAGAGTTTCTCTATGAACTAATCCTTCCTTCAAGCCTAAGGTGGTTTCCAATGTGGCTTTAAATCAAACCATCCACTTACCCACCTTCTTCCCAAATCCACAGAACAAAGGAGAAAGACTCCTTCATTCCTTGGACATTCACAGGCAACTTCGTTACTACTTGGATAAAACTAAGGCTTTCAGAAAATCTGACCAGCTCTTTGTATCCTATGCTACAGCTTCACAAGGAAAGGCTATATCTAAACAAACCATTTCCAAATGGACAGGACATTGCATTCGTTTTTGCTATACCCATCATGGAAAACCAGTTCCTGCTACCATTAGGCCCCACTCTACCAGATCAACAGGTACATCTACAGCCTTCCTCAGGGGGGTTCCAACCAAGGAGATTTTGGAAGCTGCAACTTGGAGTTCAGTACACACCTTTACCAAACACTATCACTTACCACTTTACTCTAAGACTAGGGATGGCTTCGCCACTGCTGTTCTGCAGGGCCTTCTAGCCTCCTTTAACCCTCTGACTCCTCCACCCATCCTTAGCTTTGGGATTCTACCCAAGTGTGATGACTGCAGCAGGGTAACACGATGAACATAGTACAGTTTTGTACCTACCATAAATGTAGATGTTAGAGTGTACACCTTGCTGCAATCCAGGTTACCCTCCCTCCATCCCCTCAAATCTAACTGGCTAAATCTCTACAATACCTTCCTGATGTATTTGCTTATAGCTGGAGGGATTTTGTGTTTGTGCAAAATTTACTTAATTTGGTACTAATTACTGACCACCTTTTTGGGGGCACCTGACATCTGGGGCAAGAAAAACTGAAGAAAATGGCGTCTGATGCATTATATATACCCCTGGCGCACTGACGTCCGGGAAGAAGCGACAGCAACCGACGCCGGACCAAGACTTTGGAATTCCGGCCGACTGCGGGGACCGCCTGACGACAGGATAACCCAAGTGTGATGACTGCAGCAGGGTGTACACTTGAACATCTATATTTATGGTAGGTACAAAACTGTACTGTTCTCCTGTTTGATTCTCAGCTGGAGCGTCCCGTGTGGAGTCTGCATGTCCTCCCCACGGTCGAGTGACATTAAAGACATGCAGGTAGGTGCGTATGTGAATGGGTGTGCCTTCTTTGAAGGTTGGGTGTCAGGCTGGCAACTTGGCACTGTAAAAATCCACTCCCAATCATTAGCGGACCGGAGTTCTGCTGTGGCGACCACTAACCGGGAAAAGCCGAAAGACAATTATTTTACCAATAACACTGTTTTACAGCACAATAAACCACTCCCTTGCCTGATAAGAAGTGTATGTATATATATATATATATATATATATATATATATATTTAGAAAGCTTGCGAGGAAAGTATTACTCTTACTTGGATCGCTTGTCTGTGTACTTAAAGGATTTTCGACTGGAAACGGACTGCCTGCCTTGCATGGATTACTTTTGAATACTTGGTAATTATGTACATTATTTCAAACTATATATATATATATATATATATATATATATATATATATTTTTTTTTTTTTTTTTTTTTTTTACTTAAGACGAGTTTAAGTTTGCTACTTCTACTACTATTGTCTGATCTGATTAATGTACAGTGATTAACTAGCGATATATGGACTGAAAATCTTCCACACAGAGAAGTTTCTTGCACTGTTTTGGTTTTAGCCACAAGCAAGCATCAGTTTTTTGGACAGACTGAGTAGTTTAATCTGGAACCTGGTTACTGTCTTCTCTAAAGGGAAACGTACGTCATCATTTCTTGCTAGACTGTGAAGTCAGCTGTTTCTTTCAGGTCTGTGTGTTTCTTTCGAGGTAAGGCTTCCAGAGCAGTAGGTACCATGCTGTGTATTAGATGTTTTTTGTTTTTTTTCCTTTTGTATTGTATTAGTGCATTGCTGGATGTTTTATTGCTAATGTTAATCTATTAGAGAATTGTTTTGGTCAAACTGTGCCCCTGGGAAAAAGTGATCATGCATTGCACTTGTGGGGGGCGAATTCCCCAATGGGATTATCCTCTGCAGTGCTTTTACTTTCTTGGGGCAGGTCATAATGCATCTGACTCTCAGAATTGTGAAACCTGTATATCTTAGATGAGTGAGAAATTTCATAACTTTGTGGAGCATAGAAAGTTTAGTCCTGGAGCAAGGGATACATGCACCTCCCCCAATAAAGTGTTTTCAGTTCTGAATAAAGAAAAAAATGTAAGGATATCCCCAGAAAGCATGAGCACTGTAAGAGAAACCAAGTAAGGTGTTAGCAAGAGCATTTGTAGGGAGCTGACAAATGACCATTGATACCCTATCAGTCCCATTCAGGCTTGAACATTTTAGAAACAAAGAGGAGCAGATGTATCCAACCTCAACCAGATGCCTAGCCAGATAGTTCTGGCTGTGGTACACCCCCCCTCCCAAGTTCAGAATGGACATTTGCTTATGTTGAAAACCATTCCTTAGAAAAATAAATTATCAGACATTTGCTGAAGTTGGTGCCTTCCTTTCAGAATACAATAAGCAACCTTACCCACTGCTTTTTCACAGTGGGATCCTTCATTGGAAATGTATTTCATTTTAGAAGATTTTAATCAAATAGTTTTCTGTTGCTAAGTTTATGGGGGTATGACTGCTGGATTTTAGGCCCTCCTGATGGCCAAGAATGAGATGTTTGATCCCCAGATACATGCTACATGGATACCCACTTCTGCTCAATTTAATTGCAGGAGGTTTTTCGTGGAGTGTGTATCAACCTGGTTAAGAGATGTCCAATCATTATTGTCACCTCCTGTATCCTCCATGGCAGAGATTTTTCAGTTATTGAAAAGAAAGAAGGACCCCTTCCTAAAAGTCACTGGATTCTGAGCTGGAACCAGAGGATTTGGCTTGCATACCAGGATACATTGTTTAACTGCGTCTGATACCAGTGACTAACGCACTCTTTTGGAGGGGGGGGGTCATTTCAAGATTCCTCCATTGGGGAGGCAGTAAAATGGAATATTTTAACTGGAGAGTAATGGAATTCTCTGCTAGTTAGAAGAGGTACTTTGAAAGTGTGGAGATAAATAAATAAAATGGCCTTTGTTAATTTCACCAATAGTAAAAGTATTGCAGGATATTGTCGATAAAGCTAATTAGTTAAAATGCTAGTCCTCTGCTTCCAAACAATGCTGACCCACTTGTATAGAATGCAAAAGTACTGCAGACTTTTTAAGAACTGTATGGTGGTTTGAGCAGTAGTCCTAAATGTCACCAGCAGATCCATCTTGATACCAGGAGAATGAGAGTTGAGTGATAGGTTGATTAAAATTAAATAAGTAGAAAATTTACATTTCTGCCACTTTTTGGGATACTGGCCATAAACTGCCAGGCCTGCTTGATTTAGTACCAGAAAACAGATAATAGACATGGCTGTACAAGGGCAAAGTTCGTCATGCTAACCCATTGCTAAGAAAGAGATGCACTCCGTAAATATGGGTGTGATGCAGCAGGCTTGTCTTCCTGGACTGTTGTCTCTGGAACAATAATTTGCAAAATGCATGATTGAGGATCCATTCTTTACCTGAGAATGTGAAGTTACTTTTTAAACTTGAAAAGGGGTTGGAAGATGCTGTCCTCCCAAAGTGGTTCAGCTTTAGGAGCTCCTGAACAAGAGTTTAAGAAAATGAAAGAGAAGAAAGCCATGCAGTTTATCAAACAGTGGTACCATTTCTTTATACCAAGGTACTCTATGGAATTGATGTCTGAAAGAAAGCAGTCCAAGGAAAACTACTATAGAAAGAGGAGGCGTTTTGAAAAAAAAATGTAGCAAGGAAGGATAAAAGAACTTCAGATCAGTCTCCAGAGCTGTGGACGAGGGTAAGGCAGTCCACACAGCCTATCTGGACTTCGCCAAGGCCTTTGACACCATCCCCCACTCTGGAATCATAGATAAACTTACTAAGCTAGGCATTAACCCCTAGGTCACTCGATGGGTTGCCAACTGGCTTACTGACAGAACCCACACTGTAAAAGTAGCTGACTCCAAATCTAGCTCCAGACAAGTGGAGTACCTCAAGGTTCAGTCCTGGGACCTCTCTTGTTTGGCATCTACTTCTCTGAAGTACAGGCCAACACTAAGGGACTCTGGCTAACAAAGTTCGTAGATGACTGCAAACTGAGAGCCATTATTGAATCCCCAAATGATGTGGATACTCTACAAAAGGGCCTTACAGAAGCAGATGCTTGGTGCCAGAGCCATGGCCTCAAGCTCATTGCCAAGAAATGTATAGTTATCCCCTTTCGGAAAAAACATGTACCCATGAATTACCACACAGGTGGCAGTACACTAAACACTGAAAGTGTGATAAGACTTAGGGACACAGGTGGACAGTGGTCTCACCTTCAATAACCACATTACCACAACAGTCAGGAAATCCTTCTATGTGGCACACCTCATCACTAAGGGTTTTTCATCCAGAAAAAAGGAGTTCATTGTCCCACTGTACTCATCCCTCAGACCCATTATAGAATACAATGCCCCACTTGGTATGTACCTCTCAAGACATCTGCAACAACTGGAAAGGCCACAAAAATACCTCACTAAAAGAATCACAGGCCTAAAGCAGATGCTTTATGCTGACCGCCTTAAAAAACTCCAGCTGTACTCTGTTGCATATCGTCTACTCCAAGACTATCTCTGCTTAACATACAAGGCCATGTCAAACGCAGAGCTGTTGGACATGCTACACTTAAAGAAATCCCAATCCCTCAGAGCCACACGCTCCAGGGATCTAAACCTCGTCATTACAATAAACTAAACATGCTGGATGGATAGGTTCCTGACCCAGAGACTCCCCAGACTCTGGAATAGACTTGCCCATACATGTCAAGCAGAGCACCAAAAGGAATCTTGACAGGATGGGAGAAAGGAAATTCACCCCGGGGATCACATCAGTCGCCCTGCTAGACAGGGGTCCAGGGATGTAAATTAGTGTGGGAAGAAATAGCCAGGCAATTGTTATGGCTAGGCTTGTATAGGCCCTAGGGCCGATAGCCTAGTACTAGCCTAGTACCAACCTATGAACCTATAAGCTGAATACATATGGAAACCAGGGAGAAGGTCACCATTGTGCCAGCATTTATATCTGTGTGTTACTATTCTCTTGCCCACTCCAGCCATTCTGGGCAAAATGAGCATCTGTTTTGGGGAAAAGCTAATGTTCTTCATGTTTCATTGTTGCAGTCATCACATTTGGGTTATCTGCTTGCAGTAGCACTCAGCTAGCCTGATTATCGTAGTCTTGGGTCCTGCGTCGGTTGCTGTCGCATCTTCCATAACGTCAGGTAGGGGTATAAAGCATGCAGCTGACGCCATTACATCAGTCTTTCTTGCCACGCGGTGCCTGAAGCAGAAGCAAGTTCGCAAGTGCCGGTCGGCCGACTCCTGAAATTTTCGTTTTTGAGTTTCAGAACTGAAGTCTTCAACTAAAGCCAAGTTCCCCTTTGGGGAAACTTTTTCTTGCTCTAAACAGATGTCAATAAAAGTCAATAATTGTATTTCTTGTGGAAAGCAAATACCTCAAAGATTTTCATTCATACTGTATTCCTTGCCTAGGCCCTGACCATGACTTACCTCGCTGTCGGTTTTGTGCCTTATTTAAACCACAAACTATTCGTCATCTGTACATTTTGGTACTCTGTTCAGTTATACAGATATGTCTTCGGTAAGCCACCCGACTACCGATATTCTGAAAAAAATGCAAAGATAAAGACAGAGACAGGCCACCTAGGTCCAAAGCTGCCGACTACGTGTCTCCTAAGCTAGTCGCCAGTGCGCTGGTACTTGGTGAGGTGCTTTTGCAGCCCCTGATACCCGCTACTTGAGATTTGCAGGCCTCTACTGAGACCCATTCGGAGTCCGGTATGCCGCGAGATGCTTCAACTGTGGAACCTGCGGATGTCTGTACCTTGGATGAGTCTGGAGCCGCTGTGCAGGCACCGACTTCTGAGGGTGTATTCAGGCCTATTGACTTGCATATTAAACCAACACCATCTTCTTCTTCTAGGCCTAAAACTCGAACCATGCCTAGAAAATCGATGCCCAGCCCACATGGTCAGGCCTCTATCCCTAAAAACAAATGATAAGAATGGCTGAAGACCTTATTACTTTAATCAGGAGAAGCCAGCCTTCCCCCTCTAAGAGACCTAGGACTGAATTTGGTTATGATACGTCTGACCAGGATTCTGAAATTTCTGTCTCCTCTGATGATCAGGTTTTACCCTTATCTACCTATGAGGATTCTGATGCCGAGGACTCTATTCCCTCTGCTTCTCCCCCAGAGGATTTTTCCTTTGGTGAAACCTTGCATATTCTTAGGGAACATTTTCATTGGGAAAGCCAGGATTGCTCTGAGTCTGAAAAGAGGCTTATAGATTTCTTACTCCTGCCCCCAACACAGGCCTTTAGCTATCCCTCTTGTGCTGGACATTGTTGGCGATGCCTTTTCTGAATCTAGCATTGCCCCTGATTCTTTACCTCCTACTCCCAGAAAACCTGATAGATATTACAGGGTTCCTGATTCTCACAAGTTCCTTTTTAAAAATCCTATTGTGGATCCTGAGACCATTTCACAGGGACCCAAGGGCATTAAGGCTACTACTGCCAAAAATGCTACCCCCTCTGATAGAGATTCCAAGGCCCTGGATAGATGGGGTAAGAAGGTATACACCTCTGCAACCTTGGCCATCGGGGCCTTAAATTGCCAGTTTCATATGTTAAAATATCAGCAGCATATTATTGGATTGCTTAAACAGAAAATTATGTTGATTCCTGATTGTGCTGAAAATAAGGATTTACAGGATTTAATGCATTCTGCTGAACAGGTTGGAAAACATACTTTGCAATGTGGTTTTGATTCACTAGAGGCATCTTGCAGGGTTGCTGACACTGGGTCTGTACTTAGAAGGCATGCTTGGCTTAAGGAGCAATATTTTCCAGATCATGTTAAAACTAAATTGCTGGATGCTCCTTTAATCAGGACCGCATGTTTGGCGATAAAGCAGAAGTTCTTAAAAAGATGGAGGAAAAAACTAAATCTAAGCAAACTGTTAAAGATTTCTTACAAGTGCAGCCTCCTAGATTTAGTAGGCATTGACACCCCAAAAACTGGTCCTTTCCTGCCTCTTCCAGGCCTTCTCAGTTCAAACCCAGAACCAGCATAACACCCAGGCTTCAGTCCCAGGGTATGCACAGACCTAAGCAGTGGGGGGCTCCCACTTCCAAATCAGGTAGTAGTAAGACTGCCCCCTATGGTAAGCTGTCTCAATTACTTAACTTTAAAACTTCAAAGCACTACTCAACTGACTGCTCCTTTAGGGGGAAAGATTGTTCTGCAAGCAAAAAACTGGGAACTCTTTATCCAGGATAAATGGGTTTTAAACATAAGTTTCCCAAGGGTACAGATTTCACTTCCACACGTTACCAACCCCAAACGGTTGGCCAGATCTACCCCCAAATCAGCAGGCAGAGGCTCAAAAGCAAGTACTCTCTCTCTCTCTTAAGATTAAAGGCTATTCAGACTGTACCAGAAGAGGAAAAGGGACAAGGTTTCTACTCGACACTTTTCCTGGTACCCAGAAAAGACTCATGGTGTCCTATCCTGGACCTGTCTATCCTAAACACCTTTTTGGTGATTTCAAAATTCAAGATGCTAACTCTTCACCAGTTGCTTCCCATGATAGGCAAAGATGCCTGGTTGGCAACACTGGATTTAAAGGAAGCCTACCTGCACATCCCAATCAGGGAATCTTGCAGAAAATACCTACGTTTCAAAGCAGGCTGCATGCACCATCAGTTCTCTGCACTTCCATTTGGCTTATCTAATGCGCCCAGGGTATTCACAAAGTGCCTAGCTCCAGTCATTGCATTTTGCAGGCAAAGAAATATTCAGATATACCCATACCTGGACGATTGTCTAATTCAGGCAGAAAGCCAGGACATACTTCTGAATCATCTGGCATTTGTACAAAAGTTAACTTGTCTGGGGTACACCATAAAAAAAAAGAAATCGCATCTGGCACCATGTCGACAAATTGTTTTCTGGGAGCAAGCTTGAACACAACTTCCCAGATGGCTTTCCTCACGCTGGGGAAACAAATTCATTTGACAACTTACTTCAAACTAGTGGCCACAAAAACCCTGCTATATCTGCAAGGCAAGTACTACAAGCCTTTGGGTTCATGGCCTCGTGCATTCTACTAATTCCGTATGCAAGACTGCATATGAGGAAACTACAATATCATCTAAAAAGCCTATGGTGTCAACATTCTCAGGATCTAGAAACAATGATTCCTATAACAGATTCTGCACCCCCAGCTTCAAACCCTGAACCTGGCAGCCTGGCTAATTAGTAACAAAACACAGTTCACCTGCTGAGAAGTCCAATCCTTTAATGTAAAATACAATTCATATGAGCGCTTTCGTCTGCATAAAACAAACTTCATCAGATAAAAGTCCCACTGTAACTGACATAATTTATAAAAAATGTTTAACCAATGAAATCTTCACATTAATAAAACAATTAATCAATAAAATTCTAAAGATACTGAACATTCAAAATTTAAAGAAACAAGAATGTATTGGTGGTTGTTTGTATGTATACACACACTTCTAACAGATTAAAAAATAATGCATAATGAAAAATTTTGTTAAAAATATAAATAAACAAAAGAATAATCTACAACATTTTTCATGAGTAAGTTGATGTAAAATGTATGTTTACATCTGATGTGTTGAAAATATATTTATGCCATCTTCAAAGTATATTTGCCTTTCCTGTTAAGATGGCTTTGATGTTTATATACTCATTTAAACCTGGAAAAATATTGGATTTTAGTCTTAACTGCCATCTAACTTCCTTCTGCAGTAAAATATTTTTGTTATCTCCCCCTCTGATTTCCAAATTGACCGTGTCTATGATACCAAATTTAAAAGAAGGGACGGGTTGGCACATGGTGGTGTGTTTGTATAAAGCACTGGTCTCTTTTTTATTTTTTATGTCGTTCTTATGTTCGTAAATCCTTTCTTTTAAATGACGTTCAGTTTTGCCCACGTAATAACATGGGCAATAACAACAGGTTGCCAAATACACCACCATGGAAGAATAACAGTTACCCCTACAAAATTTAACCTCCGTATTCAACCCATTTTTTAAAACAATACTATTGGAGGTATTGATAGAGGAACATTGGGAACATCTACCACAGGGGTGGGTACCCCTAGAGTTCTTGTAAGAATAATCTCTTCCTTCCAAGGTTCTTTTAAAATTATTGCCCACCCGATGAATAAATGCAGGTTTGTTCCCTATAACTTCAATAATTTCAGGGTTAGTTTTTAAAATAGACCAATTATCTTGTAAGATTTTTTTAAAAATAGGAGAAAAGTTGTTGTGTTGAATAGAACAAGAACTTGAAAATTCATGGGGTCTAACTTCTGATGTTTCTATATTCTCAATGGGATGCCCAAGTAAAGGTTTGAAACGGGTCCCCCACCCATTGTATACTTCCGTCAAAATGTTTTCTACCAAAACCTCAGGATACCCTCTTTCTCCAAACATTTTACCCAGTTTAATGAATTCTGGTTGGAGATCTTCTATGTGGGATGTCATCCTAGCCACTCTGACAGCCTGCCCTTTTATAATGCTTTTTTTCTGGAAAAAAGGATGTTGGCTGTCAAAGTGGAGGTAGCTGTTACACCAAGTTGGTTTTCTATACACCAGATTTAAAACCATTCAAGGTTTTGGATAGTGTAATATCTAGATAATTGATACATTCTGCACTAACTTGGTGAGTAAAAGACAACCAGGAGGTGGTTTGGTTGATGTATAAAATAAATTCTTCCAACTCGACTGGTGTCCCCTCCCAAATCACAAAAATGTCATCCAAAAATCTGTAATAAGCTGTGATTTTAGCAGAAAAAACACTCTCAAAAATGTGTAAGGTCTCCCATTCCAGGAGTACCAGGTTGGCATAAATGGGGCACAAGCTGCCCCCATTGCCACTCCACTGGTTTGTTTGTAAAGAACCCCTTCGAAGTTTATAAAGTTATTGTCTAAAACTATTTCCATTAGTTCCAACAATAAAGATTTTCTGTCTGGTGTTAATTCAGAATGTTTATGAATACTGGTTTCAAAAAATTCAAAGCCCTCTTTCCTAGGGATACATGTAAATAAATCTTTCACATCGATGGTAATGAGGAGACTATCCTTGGACCATAACCCCTGGTGCATTTTGCCCAAAAAATCCCAAGAGTCTTTTATAAGATGTTTATGTTTTTTTGCAATATTTTTGAAATTCTGATCAATAAACATTGCCAAGGGATGGGTTTTAGATCCACGGGCAGAGACAATTGGTCTAAAAGGTGGTTCCATGATGTTTTTGTGTGTTTTTGGTATCCCAAAAAAACCAGGAATCAGTGGGTGGGTTTGTCGGAGAAAATGAAAGGTCGTCTGATTAATTCGTTGTTCCACCAAATATTCCTCTAAAAGGGAGTCAATTCTGTTGTAGGCAGTAGTAATTTCATTGAGGGACACCAAACAATAGGTTTTTTCTTGTGTCAAAATAGTACTTATGGCTTTTGTATAATCGTTTTGCTTAAAAATTACCAAACCTCCCCCTTTGTCTGGTTCCATGAAACGTAGTTTATTTTGTGTTAAATTCTTCAGAAGGGTGGCTTCTTCTACTTTTAAATTGTGATTCTGCCAAAACCCTTCGGTGTTTTTACTATATGTTTCATATATTTCTTTTGTGACAATATTCTCAAAAGTATGGAGCAAAGGGTGAAGTGGAGGGTTGTAAACACTCCTTCTAGTAGAGGTTTGGTTAGCACTGTCCCCTGTATATTGGTTAGCAACTCCTTTATTATAAAGAATTTTAAGATTTAATTTTCTAAGAAACAATTTTAAATCAATTAAAATCTGTGACAAGTCTCCTTTAAAACTCTTTATAAACTTGAAGCCTCTGGAAAACAGGTGGAAATGAGTTTTTTCTAGTGTCAAATCAGAATAGTTGTATATTTTATATTGTATATTTTCTGAATTAACACCAGACAGAAAATCTTTATTGTTGGAACTAATGGAAATAGTTTTAGACAATAACTTTATAAACTTCGAAGGGGTTCTTTACAAACAAACCAGTGGAGTGGCAATGGGGGCAGCTTGTGCCCCCATTTATGCCAACCTGGTACTCCTGGAATGGGAGACCTTACACATTTTTGAGAGTGTTTTTTCTGCTAAAATCACAGCTTATTACAGATTTTTGGATGACATTTTTGTGATTTGGGAGGGGACACCAGTCGAGTTGGAAGAATTTATTTTATACATCAACCAAACCACCTCCTGGTTGTCTTTTACTCACCAAGTTAGTGCAGAATGTATCAATTATCTAGATATTACACTATCCAAAACCTTGAATGGTTTTAAATCTCGGGTGTATAGAAAACCAACTTGGTGTAACAGCTACCTCCACTTTGACAGCCAACATCCTTTTTTCCAGAAAAAAAGCATTATAAAAGGGCAGGCTGTCAGAGTGGCTAGGATGACATCCCACATAGAAGATCTCCAACCAGAATTCATTAAACTGGGTAAAATGTTTGGAGAAAGAGGGTATCCTGAGGTTTTGGTAGAAAACATTTTGACGGAAGTATACAATGGGTGGGGGACCCGTTTCAAACCTTTACTTGGGCATCCCATTGAGAATATAGAAACATCAGAAGTTAGACCCCATGAATTTTCAAGTTCTTGTTCTATTCAACACAACAACTTTTCTCCTATTTTTAAAAAAATCTTACAAGATAATTGGTCTATTTTAAAAACTAACCCTGAAATTATTGAAGTTATAGGGAACAAACCTGCATTTATTCATCGGGTGGGCAATAATTTTAAAAGAACCTTGGAAGGAAGAGATTATTCTTACAAGAACTCTAGGGTACCCACCCTGTGGTAGATGTTCCCAATGTTCCTCTATCAATACCTCCAATAGTATTGTTTTAAAAATGGGTTGAATCTGGAGGTTAAATTTTGTAGGGGTAACTGTTATTCTTCCATGGTGGTGTATTTGGCAACCTGTTGTTATTGCCCATGTTATTACGTGCAAAACTGAACGTCATTTAAAAGAAAGGATTTACGAACATAAGAACGACATAAAAAATAAAAAAGAGACCAGTGCTTTATACAAACACACCACCATGTGCCAACCCGTCCCTTCTTTTAAATTTGGTATCATAGACACGGTCAATTTGGAAATCAGAGGGGGAGATAAAAATATTTTACTGCAGAAGGAAGTTAGATGGCAGTTAAGACTAAAATCCAATATTTTTCCAGGTTTAAATGAGTATATAAACATCAAAGCCATCTTAACAGGAAAGGCAAATATACTTTGAAGATGGCATAAATATATTTTCAACACATCAGATGTAAACATACATTTTACATCAACTTACTCATGAAAAAATGTTGTAGATTATTCTTTTGTTTATTTATATTTTTAACAAAATTTTTCATTATGCATTATTTTTTAATCTGTTAGAAGTGTGTGTATACATACAAACAACCACCAACACATTCTTGTTTCTTTAAATTTTGAATGTTCAGTATCTTTAGAATTTTATTGATTAATTGTTTTATTAATGTGAAGATTTCATTGGTTAAACATTTTTTATAAATTATGTCAGTTATAGTGGGACTTTTATCTGATGAAGTTTGTTTTATGCAGACGAAAGCGCTCATATGAATTGTATTTTACATTAAAGGATTGGACTTCTCAGCAGGTGAACTGTGTTTTGTTACTAGTTTATTCTACTTACTTTACAGCCTGGCTAATTACTTAATCTCTCCGTTACCATCCCTCAGTAAACAAGTGTTGGATGTCATTTTGGAGGCAAGGAGGCCTAGTACTAGAAAATCTTATGCTGAAAAATGGAAAAGATTCTATGCCTGTAACCAAACTCAAGGGATGGCCACAGAAGCACCCAATTTACTTCAGATTCTTCAATACTTAACTGAGATGCTTCACAAGGGCCTTTCCTTTTCCTCCATCAAAATTCACGCCTCAGCCATTTCAGCTCATTACAACACAGAACCACCCCTCTTTTCTCACCCCCTGCTCAAGCAGTTCCTCAGAGGGGCCAAAAACTTAAGACCACCCAGGAGAGCCCCAACTCCAGCCTGGATACAATTTTGTATTGGAAAAACTCACTCTTCCTTCTTTTGAGCCAGCTGCAACTGCAGAGTTAAAATTCCTTTCTTGGAAAACCGCTTTCCTTTTGGCAATCACTTCAGCAAGAAGGGTATCTGAATTACAGGCCCTTATGGCAGTGGAGCCTTTCATCATCTTTCATGCGGACAGGGTGTCCCTCAGGAACAACCCCTCTTTCATGCCCAAGGTGGTATCCAGTGTGGCTCTTAAGTCCATTCATTTGCCAACCTTCTTTTCTAATCCACAGAATAAAGGGGAATGGATACTGCACTCCTTAGATGTGCACAGACAACTTATATTTTACTTGGACAGGACTAAACCTCAAAGGAAATCTGAAAACTGCTTGTGGCATTTGCTGCAGGGGCAGAGGGGAAGGCTATTTCAAAGCAAACCATTTCTAAATGGATAGGCCATTGCATTAATTTCTGCTATAAGCACCATGGAAAACCTATCCCACAGGGGATTAGACCCCATTCAAGCAGGGCTGCATCTACCTCTACAGCCTTTCTCAGAGGTGCCTCTACCAGAAACATCCTAGAAGCTGCTACCTCGAGTTCTGTACATACTTTCACCAAGCATTACTATTGGCCAATATTCTCTAAATCCATAGCTGGCTTTGCCAATGCAGTCTTGCAAGGCCTTGTAGCTGGTCCTAATGCTATCTAAATTCCTCCTCCCCTCCTGAGCTTTGGGAATCTACCCAAATGTGAAGACTGCAACAGTGAAACATAAAGAAAATAGTATAGTTGTGTACACTTACCATAAATGTAGATGTTAGAGTGTATTCACTGTTGCAGTCCTGGTTACCCTCCCTCCAGTCCCCTGATTTCTTTTGGCTATACCTCTATTCTCCTCTACTATACGTAAGCTTTTTGGTGTATTTGCTTTTTTGTTGGATGTATAACCTTGTGTATGTATGTATGTATGTGTGTGTGTGTATATATATATATATATATATAAAATTATCTCTGAAGACAAGACATATTCCATCTAAGCAATTTGGTAGTAGCAAATGTGTTCATAATGCTCATCCTGATAAGTATCTCTGCCATCCCACCCCTCCTTTACTTCCCAGGCTGATATGAGATTTTTGTTGGGTTAAGTGATGACTTTCCAATAAAAGATTTCCCTATTACTGGGACTTTGGAATTTAATGGCCAATACTGATGCCAACATGTTAAATTCTCGGCTGGAGTGCCTTCTGTGTGGAGTCTGCATGTCCTCCCTGCAGTCGAGTGGCCTCCGAAAGACATGCGTGAATGGGCATGTCTTCACTGAAGGTTGGGCGTCAGGCTGGCAACTCGGCACCATAAAAAAAATTGACTGCCAGTCGTTAGCGGACCGGAGTTCCGCTGCGGTGACCCCTAACCGGGAAAAGTCGAAAAGACAAACAAAACTGATGTCAACATATTAGAAGAAGGGCTAAAACAAATGACTAGTACCAAAGCCATGGTCTAAAACTAATTCCAAAAGAATGCATTATTATTCCCTTTGGCAAAACAGAATTCCCTACAAATTACAATATTGACAGCACCCCCCCCCCCCCGAGTTCCAACCCAGTGGTGCGAGACCTGGGAACATAGGTTGATAGCAATCTGAACTTTGACCACCATGTTTCCACAATGGTAAGGAAAGCCTTCTACATAGCACACCTCAAAAACAAGGGCATACCACCCAGGTCAAATGATGTTATACCTCCACTGTACTTGACTCTCATGAGATCTCTAATAGAGTATAATGCATCCTTTTGCATGTACCTCACCAGTCACCTGCAGCAGCTTGAGAGACCTCAAAGGTTTCTCACTAAGAAAATACAGGGACTTCAAACCATGACTTATGTGGACAGGCTGAAATCCCTGCCACTTCACTCTGTATCTTATAGGCTGCTGAGAGAGAACTTGTCCCTGGCCTCCCTAATCTCCAAACCTGCCCTAATGGAAATGCAGTACTTCTGCAAGTCAGATGGCACAAGAGTCACCCACTCTAGGAATCTCAACCTAGCTTGTGACATCTACAGAACATGCTGGAGAAACAGATCAGTCTCCCAGAGACTGACGCTTTTCTGGAATAGACTTCCTTTTCACGTAAAACAGAGCTCCTCACTGACCCTATTCAAACAGCCTAGATAATTGGATGGGAGACCACAAATTCACCCCTGGGGTGGCACCCATGTCTGTCAATGGACAGGGATAGCCAATGTTGATCACAGACCCGCTGTGTTCATAAATTCATTCTGCAAATTACCCAAAAGGAACACATGGGGATACTTGGAATTAACATGGCTAGGCTTGTAAAGGCTGTAGGGCCATTAGCCTAGTAACCTCTTATGAACATCTGATATCCAAAATGGCCCTCAAATTAATGTCAGCTGTGGGTAACTGCTTTGCAAAATACTGTTGAATAATATAATCAGTGGATGTTTAGAAGGAGATGTGGCTATCACAGTGGCCAATTTACCCATTATTCTCCTTAATTTGGACAAGGCAGTTATTACATGCTAGCACTTGGTTCTTCTTGAGTCAGTGGAAGACTTTCCAGTTTTTGTCGGAACATACTGTTTAAGTATTAAAACAGAAGGAGCCCTGATAGGCCCTGGAGATTCAGTGCATGTTGTGTAAGTTTAAAGTTCCAAAAGGGGTTTGCCACTGTGCATTATCGGGGGGGGGGGGCATTAACAGGGTGTGGTCATACAGTGCCAGAACAGGTCAATTGGTGTGGGTTAAAGACTTAACAATGATATTTACTATTGCCTCCTGGAGGGAGAATTGAAAGAGTTTCATGCATGGTAGGACAGACCCTTGGCACTTTTCATTCAGAACTGCAGTCCAAATACTTGGATGCATTAGACACTGTATTTCAAGTTAAGCAAGATATTCAATAATTTCTTGGTAAAAGTGGTAGGACATGCATACAGTTCTTTTGAATATGTAATGTTTTGAAAATTCCCCAGCAGCCTAGTGATTTAGTGGTGAGTCTCGGACAGAAGTAGGTGTAGAGAACTGGGACCTGGTTTAGTGGAAGAGAAGGGTAGTATCTCCATCCGATTTATCATGGTGGGGTATGGTCATTTAATCAGTTAATAATTAGCCAGCCTTCCACAAGACCAAGCCATGAGCTTTTTAAAATTGGTAATATAAAACCTACCTCTAGATGAACTCCTGATGAAGCTTTATAACATTGGAAGAAACAGTTTTTACAGAAATTCTGTCATGAATAAGGTGATGGCTATAAGCCAGGTCCAAGTACTGAGTATATCCATAAAGAAAAAAACAACCACATTCAGGAGCCAGGAAACTGCAGATTTATTGTCTTCTGGTACCTCGGCTAAAGAAAGCCTTCACAGGAATAATTCATGACAATCAGCAGCATCTTTTTATATTAACTTCAATTAAATAATCAATTAACAAGTATAAAAGATTTAAAGAAACATCAACATTTACCATTGAAACATATTATAAAGTGAGATTCATCTCCAAGTTTAAACCCTTAGGTACAAGAGTGCCAAAGTTTAATATAAGCCTACTTTCCAAGTTAAGTAACCTCTGAGAAAAGTTACCATAACACTTAACATCTGGCTTAGCTAATACACCGAAAAAAAGTGAATCTAACACACCATTATGAACTGTATTAAAGTGCTCAGAAATGGGACTCTCCAACCTGCAATTCCTCACATCACCAATATGCTCCATAGTACGTATTTTAATTTGATGTTTCGTTTGACCAATGTAATATTTCGGTGGCGCATATCCACAACCCACAATATAAACAACCCCACAGGATTTGCAATTAAATCCATCAGTTGCAGTGTATTTAACACCATTAATAAATTCACCTGATAGATTTTTCACCCTAGAACAGACCTTACATTTCCCACACTTAAACATACCAGTGTTTTCACTCATAATTTTGGTATTATAATTAAGGCTCAAAAGCTCTTTCAAATTAGGGTATCTTCCATATGAAAAGTAACTTTATTAACAAATAAATGTCCTATTTCATCACTACAACAGACTATGTGAACAAATGATTTTTCTACAGACAGAAGGCACAGCAATGGGCTCAAATTTTGCCCATACACATGCTATTCTGTTTGTCCTATTTTGAAGCTAGTTTTATGTACACTCTTGAATTTTTTCATAAGTCTGTTATTTTATACCGCAGGTACATTGATGATTTGATTTTCATTTGTAGTGGCAATATTTTGGAATTTGGGAAGTTTATTGACAATTTAAACTGTATTAGGTTTGGTTTGGAATTTACTTTCAAAGTGAATTTGAATGCTATACAGTTTCTTGATATTCCACTATATGTGGACATCCAGAATAAAGTTCAGTTTAGACCTTTTAAGAAGGAAACCGCAACCAATAATTTCTTACATGCCAGTAAGTTTTAACCCATTTGAAACTCCTAGAATTACCAAGTTTCGATATAA